>NC_083480.1:14412603-14475103 GCF_030014155.1 Tachysurus vachellii
AGCACCGTGTGGACACTGAGTACAGAGACAACATGCCATCAGGCTGCTTTGTAATTTGCTCTGGCCTTTGTTTAGAGAGGCCGAGACAGGGGAGTGATTTAACTACTTTCAGACCCCACTGTCAGTGTGTGTGTGTGTGTGTGTGTGTGTGTGTGTGTGTGTCTCCCATCCTGTACTTTAGTCCCAATTCTCTCTGTAGTTTGGCAGCAATGACCAGTAGCCTCTTCTATATCCTTTCTGTTGCTTACAACAGAATTTTTTAATTTCTTAAAACGAATTTCTTAATTTTGCAGCAGATTCTCTTTCTTTCTTAGCTGTGGTGCTTTTTGGTTTTTATGGTTTTTTTTGTGTTAAAAACACTGCATCGGACCCATCCTCAGCTTAGGACAAAAATTCACAGGACACCAGAAGAGATTTTCTTTCTTGTTATAAAGGTAAGACATTCTATACATCAAGGTTAAAGGATAGAACAGAGCAAAAACCCTTACAACGATATTTAGAAGACAAAAAAAAAAAAATACGTTACGTTATATGTAAATGTCAAAACAGTGAAATATATGTTTCAGTTCAAAGATTTCTATTTCCTTTTCTGAAAGAAATCTAAATATTCTTTCTTATCCATTAAAGATCTTTCGCTTCCTTCATTTAGAAAAATGAAACACATCAGCTGTTTTCTGACTCTTGTGGATTGTGTGAGATTTCACTGGTGATTTCACGTTAACGTTTGGCTTTAAATCAGCAAGAAAAAAGTCTAAAACTCACACGAGCCAGATTTAGACAGTTATGAACACCTCTAACTACACGATCAACAGTACAATGAGATGTTTTCCAACTGTTTCCAACTCTAGAAATATTTTCTAGAGAATTTCTAATGCATAAAATAGTCATTCAGAAAATAATTAAGTATTAAAATTCTAAAATAAAACACTCAAGAAAAAAAACATCAGGTCAATAATTGTTAATCTCATTAAATCTCTAAGGCATTAATTAAGTACTTGTTTTTTTATTGCTTTATTTGCTTTATTCTATTTTACGGATTTGTTTATATCTGCGATATTCCTGGGATATTTATTTCCTGTATGTTATTTCCATTGTAAGGAAGCTATAATCTCTGGATAAGTCACACTCCAGAGAAAACAATAAGTGTATTTAGAGGAAATCTTTATTTTTCTTTTTTTTTAAACCGTCATTGTTTTCTGTCAGTGTTTAGACCAGTGAGTGTGTGTATTTGTGGATAGACGCCAAGGCGTGTAATTAGAAGTGCATTGACTGTGAACCTTTGACCATGGAATGAGGATAAGTGTTGGATTTTTATGTTGACTGTAGTTCTGTTCATGTTGACATGCTAATTAACCCTACAATCAGCTCCTGGCTGCTGGAGTCAGATCCAGACATCTGGAAAGCGTCAAAGCTGCAGAGCTCTTGAATTTGGATCCAAGTAGAAAAGAATTGAGCGGAGAGAGTGAGAGTGTAATCGTGACCCAAAATGTTCTTCTACTTATCTTTTTCAGGGTTAGATTACAAGAGCAGATGTTGGACACTACGATGGAGAAACGTATTAAGCGTGCGCTGTCTCTGCTCCTGCTCTTTGTGTGTTTAGTGAAGTTTGGTGTAAATGGTGGGAGAGATGCGCCTCATCCTGATACCTCTAAGAGTAAAGAGGTTCCCAAACGTCCGTCACGCTCCTCAGACCCCAAAGCGGGCCGCTGCTCATACACCTTCATCGTTCCGCAGCAGAAGCTGAAAGGGGCTCTGTGTGTGAGTACCGAAACAGTGCGGGTCAACGGATCTGAGACCTCCGACCTGCGCGCTCAACTCAATAACCAGCAGGAGCAGCTTGACAGGTTGCGTGTGCGTCTGGAGCAGGACGGAGTGCTGGCGAGCGACATGAGCATCCTGCGCAGAGAAAGCAGTGCCATGAACGCTCGCATCTCTCAGCTGTACGCTCAGCTGCTGAACGTGATCATCAACAAGCAGGAGCAGGTGGTGGAGCAGCAACGTCTGGAGGAGCTACTGTTGAACAACACCTTACAGGTAATAGTAACATTACAGTATGAGTACAGATAAATTATTGCTGTTAACATGATAGCAGGATTAGTTCAGATTGAGTTTCAAAGATATCATCAACTTGTGGACTCCATTACAACAACAATACCACCAAGGCTAAAAATAAAACAATAACTAAAAAACACAAGATGGCATGAAGGAGTGACGCTGGGGCTCATTTCTTTTAAACGAGACTGTAAGAGTTGTGTGGCGATTACACAAAATGACACATCCCCTCGATTTCTGATCTGTTTGGCTTCAGGTGCTGCAGATATCAAACAGTTACAGAGAGTTGGAGAGGAAATACGAGGCACTCACTTTTCTGGTGAACAACCAGAGTCAACTAATGACACAGTTGGAAAAACAGTGTCAGATGAGCACCATTACCAAACCACAGCAGGTGAGGAGCCTTATCAGTGTATTATACAGTAATAATCAGCTCCATATGTGTTGTACTGTATGTCATATGAAACGTGAATCAGACTGACCATTCGGTGCAGGTCGATCAGTCAGTCGTCCTGCAGAACGAGAGCGTCAAGCCTAAACATGAAGTCAGGAACATTCAAAGAGACCAAAGTGCTTTTCTGCAACAGAAACAAACACTGCAGGAGATTCATGGGCTCCTCACCATGGCCACAGATCTCCCTACTGACATGCCGTTCATCAGTTTCCCTGCCACTAAGTCACCAGGTTTGTAAAACTGTTTGTGAAACTTATATGTTGTTGTTGTTCTTTCTGTTGCTCACTGTTCAGGGTCGCCACAGCATGGGATTTTGCCCCTGGACCACCACGAGGCTTGTGAAATTTATATATTATATTAAAAACAAAAGTCTATACTATAAAATAGTAAAACCAGTCATATATTTCACTTATTTATTTCACTCATTTGATCACATACAGTACATATACTCTCCATCACAGCAAAGTCAAATAATTTTCTTCATAAATCTCAGATTTTTAGGAAGTTTTAGGAAATAAGAGAAAAGAGTCAGCTGTGATACAGCACCACTGGAGAAGAGAGGGTTAAGGGCCTTGCTCAAGGGCCCAATAGTGGTCAATCAGCATATACATTATAGTACAAATAGTCTTGACTGATGTGACGATTAAGAGAAAATATTAGCACATATTAGACTTTCTGATCTCTTGTTCAGAGCAATAAACACTAAACTACTGCTTTTATAGTATTAAATATTTTAGTTTTTTAAGAGTGTTTAAGTTGCTAACAGATTGTATATTATATATTGTATTAGTCCTTGCTGTTATGCAAATCACTACTTATCTGGAGGATAAGGACAACCCCCACCCCACATACACACACACACACACACACACACACACACACACACACACACACACACACACTCCAGACTAAAAACAGTGTAAGGCCTTGTATTATAATCTAATGACAGCACTCTTGTGCCTCTGTTAAAACACTGTGAGATTACAGGGCAGATGGGGTTCATTTCACACCCAAGCTTTTTACATTCAGCATCAGAGAGATGGGTGTGAGAAAAAAGTAACAGGTTTATGCAGAGTGTTTTTATGGCGTGTAGTTTTGTGTCGTTTTTTTCCTTTCTAGTAAAAGGTAATTTAACGTCAAAGTAAAAACTTATTGCTATGATTATTGCTGCATATCTTTAAATAATTCAAGTGTTTTAAATAAAATAAAATAAAATAAATTTGTTTGAGCACAGGGCCTTTTTTAAATTCAGAACCATCAGGCCACAATAATCAGAATCATGGGATGAAGTAGAGCATTGGGATGGAGAGAGAGAGAGAGAGAGAGAGAGAGAGAGGGAGAGATTGAAAGCAGGGACTCCAGCAGGTCTAACTCAGAATCATGGAATGAAGGAAGCTCCACGCAGAAATAGAGCATCAGGATGGAGAGAGAGAGAGAGAGAGAGAGAGAGAGAGAGAGAGAGAGAGAGATTGAAAGCAGGGACTCCAGCAGGTCTAACTCTGACAGCAGCACTAACAGGGAGAGCCTGAAGATAAAACAGGTCGTGCCTGGGCACAGCTCTCTCTATCTCAGTGTGTGTGTGTGTGTGTGTGTGTGTGTGTGTGTGTGTGTGTGTGTGTGTGTGTGTTTGTACTGTGGGTGATGTATGATGCTCAATATCAGTGATTGTGGGCTTAGTGGGAGCGTGATGTTTAACATTCCTCCATGGTGCACAGATAAGAAGAGGCTAAGAGATAGCTTTTGTATATACAGAGCCGTGGATTTAATAAACATCCCAGAATTCCAAGCGGCTTGGACCCATTAGACCGTCCACTCATTAGACAGTCACCTCACAACATCCTTAGGACAGACGTTTAGGAAAAGTAGCTTTAGCAATCGATCCACGGATGGTCAGTGTTCGTAGTCTGATTGATATTATGAAAAGAATGTGCTGATTTCTTTGTGAGCTAAAAAAATAAGATTGGATCTACATATCATGCAATACTCAGGCCCAAATCAGATATTATTGTGTCTTTAAACTTCAGTTTAATTATCAGAATGAATTTCTTACACACGTTGCTCAAATTGTGGAATGTTCTTGATGAATTAAAGAACTTCACTTAAAGGGAGCTGATGAATGTTCAGTCAGCTTCAAACCATAGGAACATTTTCTACATGTGAGCATATAGATTTAACAATAAACGTATTAACATTAGTTTAACAGCTCAATATAGCAAATTAAAAGCAAGATAAAATAACCTACACATCTTATGATTCTATTTGAGTTTGTGAGGGTGGAAGTCATGCTGTTAAATTAATACAAGTATCAATTGTAGCAGTTATTGGATGTTGTCTCGGTCATATACTGTACATACAGTAGGTTTTCTTTCGTTTTGATTTTTAAGTTGTCTTGTAAAGTGATACTATATCTGAGGGCAAGTAAAAAAAACTTTTTTAAGTATGTTAGCAACTCTGAATACAGTCTGTAATGAACAGAGGATGTTTAATTGACAAAACCAGAAGTAAACACAGCAGATGGAATAATGAATCAGACACAATGTTTGGGACGCAATGTTTTGGACACAATCCAAATGTGATAATGAGTCATAGCACTTTCTGTTATTTTGCTTTAAACCTGCTCACAACGGTTAAACCGCAAGAAGCTAAGCAAGAGCTGCTGAGTATATTTATGAGCCACACACCAGTCCAGCTTCCTGTTATATGCCCAAATGTGAGGTATAGCCACTTGTAGACATAACCTGATATGTTAAACAGTTTTTTTTTAGTTAAGGCCACCTTAAACTCTGTGTCTCCTCATAGCCTGTGAAATCATCCGTATCTTTCCCCCGTTTACTGCACCACTGCTGACAGGAAGCGTTCTGATCTTGCAGGGCCATGGAAAGACTGTCAGCATGTCCTGGACTCAGAAGAAAGCATCAGTGGAATCTACCTGCTGCGTCCACAAAACTCTAACCGACTGTTCCAGGCGTGGTGCGACCAGAACCACGCTCAGGGAGGATGGACCGTCATCCAGAGAAGACTGGATGGCTCTGTCAACTTCTTCAGAAACTGGGATCAGTACAAGGTTGACTCGTCCTACCTTTATCACCATCTTTAATCTTTATTCAAGCGAATAAATTATGGAGGATATACAATGTTATGATATTTATTCCTGACCTACATATGATTATGGATTAACACTAAAAGAAAATGATATTTGGCTGAACTGAACTCAGTGGATACTCTTAACCAGACCAACTTACATTTATTTCATTTATACAACTTGGCAAATTGGTGACCCAGGGATTTGTTCTCACTGAGCTACCACTGAAGATGTAGAAGAAGCCTTTATTTATTACATATAATTACAGCACAGTGAAATTCTTCCCTCACATTCCCCAACTTTGCACCCCTGGAGCAAAGGGGATTAAGGGCCTTGCTCAGGGGCCCAACAGCAGTAGGAATCCTAAACAAAGTTTAAACCTTGAACCCCCAACATTCCAATCAGTAACCCAGAGCCTTAAAGGTAGGGTCTCCGATATTTGAGAAATGCTTCAGGAAAAACTGCGTTGGGCCACCAAACAAAACAAAAATCAAAACAAACGTGTAGCCAATGAGCAGAAACGCTGTTACTACACAAATAACACCTCTTTTCTATTGTAGTAATGTAGAGAGGCAGCTACAACCACGTTTTGCTAGTAACAGCGTTTAGCTCAGGAGTTATTGACTCAGGAAACTCCAATCTGTAAATATGTGACCAACTTCCTGCTCCTTCAGTTCTCTCCAGCGCTGGAAAGCTGATCCTATATTAACACGTCCTACTTCTTGACTTATCGTAAGCCTTTCTTCGCTTTCTTTCTTTGTTTTTATCCTCCATGTCAATGTTAAAACCGCTTTCTGCTAATGTCACACATACGCACTGAACACTCTCTCTCCGCCCATATTGACAAGACACGCCCCTTTCTGCTCATTGGTTACACGTTTGTTTTGATTTTTGTTTTGTTTTGTGGTCCGACTCAGTTTTCTGAAGCATTTCTCAAATATCGGAGACCCTACCTTTAACTGCTTGGGTCACCACTTCAGGTCCAGCAGTGGTAGCTTTGCAGCTCATAGTCTTGAAACTTGACCTTCTGATACAGTATGTGTCCCTGCACCTTAACCGCTGAGTCACCATTTCCCCACATATTTGTGTTCTCTCTCACCTTTATGCTCTTATAACAATTAAAGGACAGGAAGATATCCAGTTTTTATTATTGTAAAATAAAGGCAAATAACATATTTGTGAAATTTCTGCCCACACAGCAAGGCTTTGGGAATCTGGATGGTGAGTACTGGTTGGGTCTGGAGAATCTCTTCTGGATGATCTCACAGGCTTCCTACAAGCTCCGAGTGCATATGGAGGACTGGCAGGGCCGGCAGGTGTTTGCAGAATACGACAGCTTCTACATAGAGCCTGAAAGCGACTGGTACCGCCTGAGACTGGGATCCTACCAGGGCACTGCTGGTGACTCACTCTCCTGGCACAGCAATAAAGCTTTTACCACACTTGATCGGGACAAGGACGCCTACACAGGTAACAAAGTATTAGTGAATTTTTAAATATTCAGTTCTCAGTATTAGTATTTTTAACAATAAACATACTTCCCACTTGGTTCCACAAATTTTATTATGGAATATTCAAACTTCCTTTAGGTTTATCAGAATGCTGGTATCACATTTGTGCCAGGAACTCTACAAATCAGTCTCATTTGCAGGATAAACAGTCCTAGGCTTTATTGACTTTAATGCAAACATAACTTACACATGACATGAAAATAAAACATGAAGGCGAAGGTTAAGCAAAAACCATGACAATGATAAACTTAACAAAACATGACATTAAACAATGACTTGACAAAAGACCAATAAACAAGGGAAGGTATATATAGGGCAACCATTATGGCAAATGGGAAATAGGTGATAAGAAACAGAACAAGTCATAACAAAGACACTTGCCAGTTCCCCCTCTGGTGGTCTGGCAGGCGATTGTCCTAGTATTTCCTGACAGCTGGTTAGTGTTAGCATTAAAAACATTACTGACATTCATACTTATGACTCAAAGACACATCCACATTTATAGTATATACTCATATAGAGTACATGGTTTGTGTGATTTATGCTGTTGTTAAATTGCATGACGGAGTCCCCTGTGCGTACTCCTGCAGGTAACTGTGCTCATTACCAGAAGGGGGGCTGGTGGTACCACATGTGTGCTCACTCAAACCTAAATGGGGTTTGGTACAGAGGAGGCCATTATCGCAGCCGCTACCAGGACGGAGTTTACTGGGCTGAGTTCCACGGAGGCTCGTACTCTCTCAAGAAGGTCACAATGATGGTTAAACCCATTCAACCTACTGAAGAACTGGTGAAGTAAAGCTTGGTACTGACTACTATACTGTACAGCTGAGCAAACATCAGAGGAACGGAAATAACCTGACAAAAGTCTCAGAAAAGTTAATCGCTTCTGTTTCATTCTGCTGGAACTGATGACTGCATCTGTTTGGAACACAACATTTTCTATCATAATTGATAAAATGATAAAAATGACAATGATCAACTGCTGAATGAAATATTGTGTGTTGTTGACTTGGTGTCAGTGGTAGTGTTAGTTGCTAGGCCAGTTTTAAGAGGCTTTATTCGCCCAAACACTCTTTATCCCACTCGAATAAACGTACATTATTTGTTTAAATCAGCATAATTTTTCTGATTTTAAATGACTGGCCTATTATAGCCCAGTGGTTAACCTACAGGGACATCTGGATATGCAAAGTAATATTTATTCAAAGTAAAATGTGCTGACAGATGTGAAGAAAAATGCTAGCTCAGTGGTTGGACTATTGATGGTGTCACTAAAATACAACAGATGAACCAATCATCATATGAATATGAAGTGACTGACAAATTTCTAGGTGTTTTGGACTCTCCAATAGCAACAGACACTGTGGAATCCACGCCCTCTGGTTTAAAGACCGCTGTCTTTAATATACATTAAAGACATCGGTGGTTTCAGGCTTATTTATGCAATGTTCAAGTGTAAGAAAAGTCTTGTGTCTAGAAAATAGTAAGTTCTGAAGGGGATAAACGAATTTCTACGAAGTGTCAAAACATTTTACAAATAAATAAAGGTTTCTTTTCTTTTTGGATGTAACATCTTCTTCATAGAACAGGAAGAAAGAAAAGCACTGCTAGATTTGTTTATTATTCAAAGTTGTGTATTCAAAGACCTGAAAGATATCATCCAATAAATCTAAATCAAATTAAGAAAGGATTTGAGTGAAAATGATGAATTGAGATCAGCTACACTCTCACTGACAATTCCCTTATTTACTTTACATGTCATATGCTGTAACATACCTCAACTGGTCCCTTATCACAATATCTGATTATGTATTTGTTATGTAAGATTTCTCTCTTTCTTCCCACATCTTCTGTTTCTCTAGCTAAAAGCGATGTTAAAAGGTCAGGCCTGGCAACCTTTACCTGAGAGAAGAAACCTCACTTTATGCCAGTCTTCCACCAGTGTATGTGATACAAATAATCTGAAAGACACAAAAAGACTTTTCCTTGTTTAATCTAAACAGTGATGTAACTTCTTGGAGTAAGTGAGCAGCTCTGAACATGAGCCATACTAAAAAGGGAAAGAAAATGTTTCAACTACAGGAAAAGAAGTTAAAGTTGCTGAATATAACTATGAGTCATGCACATATTCGAGTGCTGCTGTTTGGGATGGAATCCAAAGTCCATTACCTTTACTGCGTTATTAAGAAATAAATGTAAAATATCTAGATTTGACACATTGCCTCACATCATTTGTTCCAGTATAGACATTTCTTAATCTAAAGAATGAGAAAACTCTAAATCTATTAAAGATGGTTAAACCACAATAAGAGAAGCAAAAGCTGCTGAATGTATGCTTTACAAATCAACCAAAGCAGGTGCTTCCTCTTTCAATGCCCTTCCAAATTTGTGGCATAGCTACTAGCAGCCTGACAGGTTATTGGACAACTTACATTCACCTCAAAAATATTTGTTGCGTTAAGGTCCCCTTAACCTCTGTGTCTCCTCAGGGCCTGTGGAATTGTCCACACTATTGTCCCCTTTACTACACCAATGCTGACAGGACAGTCAAATTCTAGCTAATAGTAAATTACTACAAACATACATTCATTCATTTTCTACCGCTTATCCGAACTACCTCGGGTCACGGGGAGCCTGTGCCTATCTCAGGCGTCATCGGGCATCAAGGCAGGATACACCCTGGACGGAGTGCCAACCCATTGCAGGGCACACACACACACACACACACTCTCATTCACTCACGCAATCACACACTACGGACAATTTTCCAGAGATGCCAATCAACCTACCATGCATGTCTTTGGACCGGGGGAGGAAACCAAAGTACCCGGAGGAAACCCCCGAGGCACGGGGAGAACATGCAAACTCCACACACAAGGCGGAGGCGGGAATCGAACCCCCAACCCTGGAGGTGTGAGGCGAACGTGCTAACAACTAAGCCACCATGCCCCCCTTGCAAACATACAATGACAGGTAAATAATAAAGTCATACTTTTCATATGATTAACTTTTCTGTATTCATGTGTGGTTTGTGTCTGAGGTGTATGACATCAGGCAGTGATGTTAAGTGAGGAAGTCTGGGGTGTTGGTATGTTCCACTTTTAATTTGATCCTATCAGAGTGTCATCTGAACACAAACAAGAGATAAGATAAGACTCAGGAAAAATATGACCCCAAAGGAGCTAAAGCACAGATTTACTAAAAGTTGAATACAATATAAAAACAGTGCTGAATCCTAAACATATCTTCATACTTATCGTAGCAGGAATATATTTTTGTTCAGCTGAAAACTGTGAAATTCACGTCAGTGTGTTTTTCTCTCACTTTGTATCTGTGTTTTGTTCTGTGTATTTTTTTATTTGTTTAGATCATGACTACGATTGTTTTGGTTGTTATGGTGATTGTATGTGACACATTACTCACCATAAACCAATTGCACACGATCTAAAAGTTCTCTAAAAGCTGCTTGTGGTTTGAGTGGTTACGTGCACTGCGTCAGTGTGAACTGCTCTGTGTTTGTTTATGCAGGCAACTGTTTTGACAGCAAAATTAATAATGTGTGAAAACACTGTGCTTATTTGCTTATATATAACACAGGGGCATATTTAACACCTACATGTTTTAGGATAGAGGTTTCAAACATTTGAGTGAATTATTGAATTTGTATTCAAACATGACCAGAACAAATAGTTTATCTTTGGGCCTGATGGTGACTTGTTTTGCAAGTGATAGCATTAGCATTGTAGGCTTCTTGTGGACACTATGGTGTTGTTGAGGTCTGAATTTTGATTGGTCAGATTTTGTCTGTGTTCATAGTTAATACTTAAAATAGATAAATAATAGATCTTTTTTTTTTGTTTTAATAAAGGATCATAGTTAAAATGATCATTAATAACCTACACAGACCTAAACAGATCTTAAAAACTATTGTTATTGTTATATTAGAGATGTTACATGAAGTCTCCAGTGTTAGCATTAACTAACTTGATGAGATTATGATCATAAAGGTTAAAGACATAGAGACTGATAATGGAACTCACTTGTCTCTGTGGGTGAAATGTTTGACATTTTGCTCTTTAATGAATCAAACATCAAGAGAAACAAATGGAATGAAAGAAAATGCTGTAATTGGAAAAAAAAATCAGTTTTGGGGTAATAACAGGAACTCGGCTATATGTACGTCATAGCACGCCATAGCAGTTATTATTATTTATTATTTTCCTATACCATAAACCATAAAAACATAAATGTAACATTCCTTACTTAACTCATTTCTGCTTTTGAAATGATTTATATTGTGAGATGTCTTCAAGGATCATGGTGTTAAAGGTTCTTTTTTATCTTTTATACTTAAAACAAATTGGGGGCACGGTGGCTTAGTGGCTAGCACGTTCGCCTCACACCTCCAGGGTCGGGGTTCGATTCCTGCCTCCACCTTGTGTGTGTGGAGTTTGCAGGTCCATGTAGGTTCATGGTAGGTTCATGGTAGGTTCATGGTAGGTTCATGGTAGGTTGATTGGCATCTCTGGAAAATTGTCCGTAGTGTGTGATTGCGTGAGTGAATGAGAGTGTGTGTGCCCTGCGATGGGTTGGCACTCCGTCCAGGGTGTATCCTGCCTTGATGCCCAATGACACCTGAGATAGGCACAGGCTCCCTGTGACCCGAAGCAGTTTGGATACCAATGAGATGCCAATCAACCTACCATGCATGTCTTTGGACCGGGGGAGGAAACCGGAGTACCCGGAGGAAACCCCCGAGGCACAGGGAGAACATGCAAACTCCACACACACAAGGCGGAGGCAGGAATCGAACCCCCAACCCTGGAGGTGTGAGGCGAACGTGCTAACCACTAAGCCACCGTGCCCCCCTGCTCATAGTACTCGGAAATAAACATTCATCAGCATTGTTGGAGTTAGTCATAGATCTCTAGTTGTTGAAATATTGCCCCAAAATGAGAGAATGTTTGCATTATTACTTTTCCCAATACTGATACTGTAATATATATTTACATATATTTTAGAATTTGCTGTCATCAGTATAATTAGTATTAGTGTTTTTGTTCCGTATGTATGTGTGATTAGTCTCAAAACAACCCCAAACACAAGACATGTATCAGTATGGTTGCAAATTTAAATATATATCTCCAACTTGTTTTAAAATATCTATTATAACACTTCACACTTATCAAACACACCAAAGTTAAAATAGATTTTTAATTTCAGAGAACACAGCACCCATTTTTTCTTTAGAAACAGGTTGCTCATAACACATAACATAACAGGATTTCCTGCTGTCACTTTCTTTTTTTTTTTGCTCATTGCAGGCTTAAACCTGATGCAGACAGGAGAACAGTTTCAGTTTGCCACATGTGGACCTACAGCTGTATACACAGCCTTTTTTAAATCATCATCATCATCATCGTAAATCAATATAATTTTTGTCACCTGTAGATCTTCATGTTCAATTGGACCATGCTGTACCCTACTCAGCTAACCGGCATGGTCCTTCTCGCACTCCTAAATGGTGGTAAGTGGCCATGCTTCCATCTCTACATGATTGCAGCAGATCATTTCTTGTGTGTATTTCTTTTTCTTGTGAAATGATAGTTGTAGACTGTAGAATGTTGAATCGTGGTTATTTATTTAAAAGTATATTTCACAGTAACTAAAAATCTATTATTGAGAATGCATGGACTTGCTGATAAGGTTGAATTTAATACAGCAGTAAATGTCCTTGTTTGTGTGCGTCCATGTGCTCATAGTTGCCATTTTCACAGTTGTAATTCATTAAACTGTTGTCGGGGATGAGAAAATGTACCTTAAAATAAATGGAATTTATTTTTGTGCTTTTGAGGCTAAGTTTGAAAGCCATTCAGACTCGAAGGGTGTGGCTGTTGTTACTTTCAAAATGATGCTAATACCAAAGTTTGCAAAAACACGTCTTCGCCGGCCCTAGTGGCCATCACACTTTTGTAGGTGTAACTTTATGGGTGTAACACAGCATAGCACTTTTGTGATAGATTTTTGTGTTATAATAGGTTCATTAAAGAGAGAGAGAGAGAGAGAGAGAGAGAGAGAGAGAGAGAGAGAGAGAGAGAGAAAACACTAGATGTACAGTAGGCCAATATCCAACGCATCATGATGTTTCTACTCAGCCGTGTTCAGTCAGGGCTGCATTAAGTGTCAATAGCGAGGATTAAATACTGACTCCTCTTTAGTCAAAACTCAAACAAAGCTAGAGGCTAAAGTGTGAGTCAGATACAGATATTGATTTTGATATAAATCCCTGATGATATTGCCAGAGGCTAGGAAAATCTTCCTGATCCTGCATGAGGAAGAAAGCTAGAAAGGAGTAAAAAAGGAACCCCTCCTTTCCTGTGTGACCAGATAATGTGATTATGAGTCATTGTTCTTCTACTATATGCTATAAGTTGAAACAATGGTAAGTGTGTTGAAAGGATCATCAGTATAAACAACATTAATTTCATTAGTGCTTAAATTTAATCATAATGTTTGGGGCAACAGCATCCAAATATCATAGATTCTATCATAGACTCTCAATGGCCATGAAACCATCATATTCAAGCCTTTACCTAGGGCTATTCACAATATTCACAAGAAGCATGACTAAACAAATAGGTTTTCAATAAGGCTGGGTCTGAGTCCTGAACACTAATTGGAATGTTAACCCATAACTTTTGGGCTTTGTAAGTAAAAAAGATCTAAAGTCTTCATTATTCTAGCTTGTAATAAAGAGTCTACAACTTTTGATCAAAGAGGGTGTGGTTAATCAAAAAAGGCCAAACGCTCCCTCAGGTACTGCGGTGCAAGATCATTTGGCGCTTTATAGGTTATTAGGGGTATTTTATAATAAACTTGAACTTTTACTAGGAGCTGATGCGGTGTGTAAAAGACAAGAGTGATTTGGTCAGATCGTCTGGTTTTAATAAGACCTCTGGCTCCGAACTGGAAATGGGCTTATGGGATTTCTACTGGAAAATCCAACCAGCAATGGATCACAATAGGAAAATACCTGGAAATAACAATTGTGTGAACTACTGTAGTAGTGACATTATATTTCCAATGGAAATAGGCTTGTGGGTAATATTATTAATACGAGCTTCAAATGAGTGACTTTGGTCAAAACTCACACCAAGAAAGATTTGTGACACAGTTATGTGAACGTGTGAACTTTTAAACTAATGAAATTTTATTTTATTTTAAATATTTATATTATTTATATATTTATTTATATTAGCTTGAGGGATCAGCAGTATTAAGTCCAGTTTGATGTAAACACAATAAGGCATTATAAAATACATACACATTTATGGTTATAAATAAACTCAAAACTATTATTTATATCAATTAATCGATCTTTATAAATAACCGATAAACAATCATAATAATTGATAGATTTCTATTTATTCTAGTAATTCCAATAATCGTTAGATTTCCAATTAAATAAAAGACAGTGTAGAAGTAATTAAGGTATAAATGTCTAGATGTTTATAATTAAACTGACACCAATCCTTAGCAACACCAAATATTACTGCCAAATAATTGCAATTAGAGGCATGACATTTGTCACATTTGTACTCTATATTCAGATAAATGAAATTTGGAATTACAAGCTATTTGTAGTATTTTAAACTGTATGAATTTGAGTTGAACACACACTGTGTTTGTATGAATTCTGTTATTAGCACAATCATACAATTGCTCTGACCTTGTGCTGGACCCTCCTGAGCTGGTGGTACGATATGGAGATCCTGTCTCAGTGAGCTGCCGTTCCCTGTCCAATGACACCGATCTGGACTGGACTGTTCCAGTGAGTGATATTTTCAATCCTGATGCTCAGACCGTCACCTGGGAAACAGAAAATCTGACTGATTGGGAAATACAACCTGTGTGCTACAAGAACCAGACAGATGTACAATGCAGCAGAATGCTCCCACTTACTGTTTACAGTAAGTATCGCTTTTTTAATAGTTTATTTGCTTATTTGTAAGACTTTGTTTACTAGTAAATTTGTGCACCAAAGAGTATTAGAAATGCAAGAATATTAAGTGTGGAAAGGAGCAGGTGGTTGATAAAAATCTTCTCTCTGTGCAGAGCTTCCAGACCAGGTGTCCATCAGCGTCATGAATCACTCTGGGCCAATGACTGAAGGCAGAGAGTACAATCTAAAGTGTGACATTCACACTGTTGCTCCTATTCATCTCCTCAATGTGGCCTGGTACAAAGGTCTCCGTATGGTGAATAACAGAAGCTTTAATGACAAATTAAACAAGAGTCCAGAGACTATATCCACCATGCTACGGATCTCCCCCAGCAGAGATGATGATGGAGTTCAGTACAGATGTGAGGCAATGCTTAATCTGGGACAGGAATTTCAGGATTCCCATACAGTGACATCAGATCCTCTGAACATTACAATAACCTGTGAGTTTTCCACATACTGTTTTATCTCATTCAAATTTTAAAGCCTTTTTACATGTACATTGGTAATGCATTGGAAAGTGGTTGAAGAAAAATACAACGGAAGTATTCCTTTAATGTCGGATGTCTGATAGGCTATATGTTTATCATCAGATATTTTAATGACAGTCAGATTTACAGGATTTACTGATGCACTTTTATTACTTATCTTAAATTGGATGGATGAAAGTTTCCTGGTGAAAGATGGCAAGAAATAAAAATCAATTAAGAAAGAAAATAATTTCTAAGAAAATCAGATGGACATATCTATATTTATGGTTCGAAATTGTCAAGAAAGAAATGTAATTTAATCCCAGGGTTATTATTCTAAAATTTCTAAAATATTGTTAGATAAAACACATTGAGGTGAAAGAACTGAAGTAAGTCATAAGTGATTTCTATCTGTCCAGGATTAGATCAGAGTTACTGTTCAATGAGAATATCATTTTTTTCCAATTTAAGGAAAACCTCCCGTTCTTGAGCCACTGACCTATACTGTAGCTAGGGCAGGGGTGGGCAATTAATTTTTACAGAGGGCCACATGAGAAACCTGAATTATGTCAGAGGGCCACAACAACGATAACTTGAACTTAATTCTGCTCTTCCATTGTAAAATGCACTAAATTGTATATTTTGAATAGATGATACTGATAATCGGAAGAATAAAACTATTCTGTAAATATTTATATTAGGCAATGTGAAATTGTGGTGTATAGGTCTGTAAAGAAATATTTGGCAGTCCATGTCTTGTTGAAAACACGGCATTCGTTATCAGTTTTCTTTTCTTTGCGTGAGCCGACATCTTGAGGGTAACCTGGCTACCTGGCGACGGGTTGGCAACCACTGATCTAAGGCTATGAATTCCATAATTTTTTGTGTCATGCCTTTTGCCTTGGCACCATCACTGGAAAACTTTCTTGCCTTTTCAAAAACGTCCGCTCCAGACAGAGTGTTCATGCTCAGACACCCTTCTCATATTTAGAATGGCAATCGGGATGTTTGGATTTCAGGTGATAACTTAAACCCGAAGTAGAGAAACTCTTTGCCCTCTTGAAAATTCAGCATTGCATGTCTTTCTCCAAAATATTGAAATAAGTCCCCACCGCAGACATGTTTGCTCTTATCCAGATAACCGTGTGCTGGCGGCGCTTTTTAATTGCGTCATTACAATTGTGTTTTGGCCATGTTGTTTCGGTGATTTAGGTATTTCGGCTGAAAATTTTCGGTGGCCGAATTTTCGGTGCATCCCTATAATTTATGATTGGTCTCACATGGGCCGGACAGGGACGTAAAAAAGGGCCGGATGTGGGCCGCGGGCCGTAGTTTGCCCAGGTCTGAGCTAGGGGTTTGTTAGATTTCTAATGAAAGACTGTGTAAAACCAATGAAAGTATAAATGCTAAAATGTCTAGCTAAACTGACACCAATCCTTGGCAACACCAAATATTACTGCCAAATAACTGCAATTAGAGGCATGACATTTGTCATGTATTTCCTCTATTTTCGGATACATTTCATTCATTCATTCATTTATCTTCTACCGCTTATCCGAACTACCTCGGGTCACGGGGAGCCTGTATCTCAGGCATCATCGGGCATCAAGGCAGGATACACCCTGGACGGAGTGCCAACCCATCGCAGGGCACACACACACACACTCTCATTCACTCACACAATCACACACTACGGACAATTTTCCAGAGATGCCAATCAACCTACCATGCATGTCTTTGGACCGGGGGAGGAAACCGGAGTACCCGGAGGAAACCCCCGAGGCACGGGGAGAACATGCAAACTCCACACACACAAGGTGGAGGCGGGAATCGACCCCCCAACCCTGGAGGTGTGAGGCGAACGTGCTAACCACTAAGCCACCGTGCCCCCCCGGATACATTTCAGACAAAGGAAATTTGGAATTACAAGCTTTTTGTAGTAGTTTAAACTGTATGAACTTGAGTTGAACACACACTGTGTTTGTATGAATTCTGTCATTAGCAAAACCTAAAAATTGCTCTGACCTTGTGCTGGACCCTCCTGAGCTGGTGGTACGATATGGAGATCCTGTCTCAGTGAGCTGCCGTTCCCTGTCCAGCGACACCGATCTGGTCTGGAGTGTTCCAACAGGAAATGTTTTCAAACCTGATACTCAGTCCATCACCTGGGAAACAGACAATCTGACTGACTGGGAAATACAACCTGTGTGCTACAAGAACCGGACAGATGTACAATGCGAAAGAGCTCTTCAGATCATTGTTTACAGTAAGTATCAAGGCGTTGATTGAAGATTGGTAAATAAATATGTGGGCTGAACTATTACAAATCCAAGAATAATATACTGCATATGGAAGGAGGTTGAATGTAGATCAATTTCTCTGTGCAGAGATTCCAGAAAAAGTGTCTATCAGCTTCATGAATCATATTGGGCCAATGACTGCAGGCAAAAAATATGAGCTCCAGTGTGACATTGAGAATTTTGCTCCTGTGCATGTCCTCGCTGTTTTCTGGTACAAAGGGGACCAGTTACTGAAAAACAGGGGATTCTCAGACTTGCCCACCAAAACTCCTAGTAATAAGACTGTTACACTGAAGGTCATGGCCAACAGAACTGACTCTGATGCTCCTTTCCGATGTGAGGCAAAGTTGAAGCTGGGAGAAGCAGGACCTCAGCCTCCTCCTATAGTGACTTCAAATCTTCTCCCCACTGAAGTTAACTGTGAGTGCTTCAAAGATGCTTTAAACTTTACATGAATATAACAGAACATATTTTCTCACCTTGGTTTGTGTCACATTGGTTTATTTTTCAGACAAACCTGTAATAACTTGCTCAGATTGGTCTGCTTTGGTTAATACTACCTTGAGCTCATATCCTTATAATGTTATGGGAAAACCATCGCCAAACATCACCTGTTATCGAGACCAATCACCAGTCAGCTCCGATATGCGTCTCACCAGGAGTGACACGGGCCAGTATAGATTCACTGCCTCTAATGAGGTGGGAAGTTCAAGCTGTCACACAAAGATCACTGTGGAGTGTGAGTGTAAAAGCTGTAAAGACTATGTAGATATCATCAACTGATTTATGATTACGGATTTATTAAATTCCATACTGAAGCTACTCTCTGTTCTTTTATAGATCCTCCTACGTTTACCTGTCCTGATACTTATACGGGGAAAGAGTACGAATCCTTCTTAGACAAATGTTCAGTTATGGCTTCTCCTGTAGCGAAAATTACTTGGACAAAAGATGGAAAAACAGTGAGCCCTATTCATAGTCTTACAAAAGGAGATGACGGCTTATATGTGATCACAGCCGTCAACAAGCACGGAGCTGAACGACACAGTCTGACCATTAAGGTTCTGGGTAAGTTCTTTAGAAAGAAAAAATGAATAATCACTGACATGGTGAAGCTTTCTATGTATGGAAGAAGTGGATAGAACACCAGTCTATATCGCTATTAATTTCTTACATGATATAAGCTAATACGATAAAATATATTATTATAATTAAAAGATTTCTATAATTATTGCTCAGCACTACACTTGTCCAAGGGGCATTTTCAATTTTAGAACACTTAAGGCTTCTACATGCTGGTGCTGATGTTCTAAAATGAATATTGTTTATCTATGCGGCAAAAAAGGAATATTTTTATTGTGAGATTTAATGCAATGGACAGTCAGTCTGTTATTTTGGGCCATTGTGCTTAGGCATCCTGCTATTTGTGCTGTAAAACATAATGCTTCATCTTCAGTAACCACTTCATCCATGTCAGGGTCTCACCTTTGAGGCAGGAATACACGTTTATGGAGTCAATGAAAGGGAATCATGCATCACACTCAGTCACGTCTAGGGCCACTTTATCGCACCCTGCTTAAATCCCACACAAGTGAAAAGAAATGTGCTATATTTCCTCCCAACAGAGTTTTACTCATCATACCTCTAGTCTGTGACCTATCGAACCAGTATTAATTTATTCATTGATGGTGGATGCTTCAAAGCATAATGGCATGGCGCTTAGGCATCTGCCAAATGCCATAGATGTAAATGTAAATTTAAACAAAACCAGGTGTAGGTTAGACTTACAACTATACAAGAAACCTTATTTGTATACGTTTTTTAAGTTTTTCACATTTTTTAAAAGTGTTTTCAAAATTAAATAACCAATTTTTAAATAGAGTCATTTGTTTTGCAGATGGTTGTGAAATTACAATTCAGCCTGCTAAACTAGTGGTGGAGTTTGGTGCTTCTGCCACAGCTAACTGTTCCACAACCGTCACCCATAATGGAATGGGTTGGGAAGCAGTGACTGGAGCAGTGGATAAAACAAAAGGCGTCCAGTTCCTTACCTGGAGGGTAGAGAGTCTGAAATACTGGGACATACAGCCAATATGCTACGTCAATGCACACGAGCAGTGCGAATCCAAGCTCCCAGTTACTGTTTACAGTGAGTCGTATGTTACCCGCTGAGTTTGAGATGTAATAACGTATACACTGAATGCCTTATATATGATATAAAGAAAACGTCTGCTCTTTCTCCACAGAACGTCCAGAGAAGGTGTCGATCAGCACCGTGGATCACACAGGGCCAATGATTGAGGGCAAACAGTACAAGCTCGAGTGTGATGTTAAGAATGTTGCTCCTGTTAATCTCCTCACTGTCAACTGGTACAAAGGACAGCCAGGACAGCTAGTGAAAAGTGTACAATTTAATAACACTTCCTCCAAAACACCAGTAAACCGTTCTACTGAACTCAGCATCTCGACCAGCAAAGAAGATGATGGAGTTCAGTACAGATGTGAGGCAAAGCTGGAACTAGGACCAGAAGGGCCTCAACCTCCTCCTATAAAGACATCAGATCCTCTCAACATTATAGTGCACTGTGAGTGTTTCACAGAGTCTGTAGGCTCTACATATCTACATATTTTAATATTGCATTTTTCCAGGTAATTTAATCTTTTCAGTCTAGAAATGTAGTGAAAATTCTAGAAATGTTCTTCTCACATTGAATTTTGTCACATTGATTTATTTTTCAGACAAACCTGTAATAACTTGCTCAGATTGGTCTGCTTTGGTTAATACTACCTTGAGCTCATATCCTTATAATGTTATGGGAAAACCATCGCCAAACATCACCTGTTATCGAGACCAATCACCAGTCAGCTCCGATATGCGTCTCAGCAGGAGTGACACGGGCCAGTATAGATTCACTGCCTCTAATGAGGTGGGAAGTTCAAGCTGTGACACAAAGATCACTGTGGAGTGTGAGTGTAAAAGCTGTAAAGACTATGTAGATATCATCAACTGATTTATGATTACAGATTTCTTAAATTCCATACTGAAGCTACTCTCTGTTCTTTTATAGATCCTCCTACGTTTAACTGTCCTGATACTTATACGGGGAAAGAGAACGAATCCTTCTTAGACAAATGTTCAGTTATGGCTTCTCCTGTAGCGAAAATTACTTGGACAAAAGATGGAAAAACAGTGAGCCCTCTTCATAGTCTTACAAGAGGAGATAGCGGCTCATATGTGATCACAGCCGTGAACAAGCACGGAGTTGAACCTCACCGTATGATTGTTAATGTTCAGTGTAAGTTATTTTCTTTATACCACAGCATTGTTTCTGAGTTGTCAGAAATCGTAGATAAAATATGAGAAGTGGTGCATGGGAAATTTAGACAGGCAATTTAAGCCAGCACAGGACAAACAGTTTGTTTATTAACTTTAATGTCATAGGTGGTAACAACCATTAGACCCCAACAATGTGTTTAAGTTGGTTTTAAAAAGTTCCGAAAACCAGGAAAAGAGACTAATCAATAGAACATCAGTAGAAACATGCAGTTGAATTTTAACATGGATTGCTTTACAACCAGGGAACGGCTTCTAGAGAACTACTTTAAGTATTTTAAAACAGCATGTCGGTATATCGAGTATTAATCATTACGATGCAGCAGCTTGAGCAGTGCTTCTGTAAAACAAATCACACAGTTATGTGTATAACAGTAAAACATATTTGTTTGATTTCATGAACAAAATAAAAATTGCACTTTTGGCTCAGTATTTGTGACATGATGTTTCCGTCTCAAACTTTGTCCATAGATGGTCCAGAAATTCAGCCAGTCACACGCTCAGAAGTGGTGAAAGCAGGCAATGACTTGTCTCTGAGCTGCACTGCAGAAGGAAATCCAGAGCCTGAAGTGAGCTGGAGCTTTCAAAACCAAACTAAGGCCACTGGGAGGCGGCAGACAATTCTAAACCTTTCTAAAGCCAATTCTGCTGATGCTGGTGAATATTTGTGCACCGCTTCTAATGAACTTGGGAGCAAAACAAGGACCGTCTCACTGACAGTAGAAGGTACGTCTAATGTCAAGTCTAAATGTAGGTTAGAAAATACCATATGTCATCAACACAGGCAAATGATTTAGTTTAACTAATTAAATTTATTTAAAATGAACTGCACTTTGTTAAAGACTGTGTTATGTAGCATGCATTATTGACGCAATAACTTGAGTCTTGTCTTTTTCTATTTTCTTTACAGAAAGCAACATGCGAACAATAATAATCTGTGTTGGGGTTCTATTACTGATTTTAATCCTTATTATATATGTAATTTACACTTATGTCGTGCACAAACGATCTGGAAGGTACACCATACAGACTAATGGTGATGTCTCTATGTCACTATTGAAGTAGAATGATGGAAAAGGTATGACAACCAACACAGAAAATAACTAAAATGACTTCTGCATGATTTTGAAATAAATAATCTTTTGCTTTGTGTCAGGTTTTATTTAAATGTTTTTTAGATTGTGGACAGATTTGTTTGATTGTTTGATGATCTGAAACCTTAAAGTGTGAAAAAACATGCAAAAAAATAAAAAATCAGAACACTTTTTCACACCACTGTATGTATTTGTATATGTATGTATTTGTACAAATGTGGATACAAACTCAAGAAATGACACATCTCAATATCTCATAAAAGCACTGCTATATAATAACGCATTTGCTTGAGTTAAATCAAATGACAGCTTTTTGTGTAACAACAGAACTTCGAAAGTATTTTTAATGATATTAGCTGTGAATAAATTGCGCTTTTAAAAATTGTGAAATCTTGTGTTTATTAAAGTGTGACAATGGAGATCACTATTAACTACATTAACTACTGGCAAGAAGGTGAATGTATAAATGTATTTAATGAATGTAAATTAATAACTTAAGATAATTACTAATAAGATTATTTTCTTATTTCATAGTATATATATATATATATATATATATATATATATATATATATATATATATATATATATGTATATAAATCATTTATACATTTATATACATACATACATACATATATATATATATATATATATATATATATATATATATATATATATATATATATATATATATATATAAATCATTTATATGTATATAAATGTATTTAATGAATGCAAATTAATAACTTTAAAAGGTTATTTTCTTATTTCACAGTATAGATTTGTGTATATATATATATATACATATATATACACACATTTACAGCATTTGGCAGACGCCCTTATCCAGAGCGATGTACATAAATGCTTAAATCTCTCTCATTGGATACATTAATCCTGGTTCACTAGGTTACATACTTAAGATACCATGAGTTTAAAACATTGTTCAAAGTTACAATGAAAAAGTTTCAAAATTTTAAATTTTTTAATTTTTTGTTTTTTAGTAAATGCAGAAGATAGGGAAATAAGTGCTAGTTGAAGTGTTTCCTCAATAAGTAGGTCTTCAACCTCCGTTTGACAATAGGCAGTGACTCAGCTGTCCGAACCTCTAGGGGAAGTTCATTCCCCTAGTTAACAGAAAAGAGTCTTGTAATAAACCTGCCTCTTTCCCTGAGAGATGGAACCAGTCGAGCAGTGCTGGTAGATCTGAGGGTGCGAGGTGCAGTATGAGGAGTGATGAGGGCTTTAAGGGAAGAGGGAGCTGGTCTGCTACCAGAAGCTGCTACCAGAAGCCAGTGGAGGGATCGCAGCAGTGGGGTGGTATGCGAGAAAAAGGTTGAAAACAAGCCGTGCAGCTGCATTTTGGATCATTTGCAGAGGACGGATTGCGTTCTTAGGGAGACCTGCCAGCAGTGCGTTGCAGTAATCCAGTCTTGAAATGACAAGAGACTGAACAAGTACCTGAGCAGCCTGTGTGGACAAAAATGGCCGAATCCTTCTAATGTTGTAGAGAAGAAACAAGAGAGTCTTGTGGTTGACCGTATCAAACGCTGCTGAAAGGTCAAGGAGGATAAGGACAGATCAGGGAGGATGAAGAAGGTGGAGCCGGGGGGTTGAGTAGAAAAGAGATGATGTTGTGGAGCTCCCAAGGGTCTTGTGACGAAGCTTCAAGCTTTTCCTTGTAGAAGGAAGTCTTGGCAGAAGTCACATCTGAGGAGAACTTGGGCAGGACTGTATGGTAAGAATCAAGATATTCATCAAGTTGTGACTTCTTCCACTTTCACTCTGATGATCTTAGCTCTCTTCAATTGTTGTGCAACACATCTGAAAGCCAAGGAGCAGAACAAGACGTTTTCTTGGGTTTAGTGGACAGAGGGCAGAGAAAGTCCATAGTTGAGGAAAGAGATGAGAGGAAAGTATCTGTGGCTGAGTCCAAGGGTAGTGAGGAAAAAGACTCAGGATGAGGAAGAGAAGAAAGAGTGACAGAAGCAACAGAAGAAGGGGAGACAGAGTGAAGGTTGCGGCGGGTAAGGGCGAGGGGGTGAGAGGTAGTTTTAGGTAGGATAGGGAGAGTGATGATGAAGGATACCAGGTGATGATCGGAGACATGTAGTGGGGTAGCAGTCATGTCTGTAGCTGGATAAGGACAGGTGAAAACCAGGTCCAGGACATTGCCTCCTTTGTGTGTGGGGGTGTAGCTGTTGTGTGTCAGGGCAAATGAGTCAAGAAGAGTCAGGAGGAAAGAAGAGTGAAGCTTGTCAGAGGGGAGGATGAAATCACCAAACACTGTCAGAGGGGAGCACTAAGCAGTGTGTCCATTTCTTCCAGGAAGTCTCCTAGAGGACCAGGAGGGCGGTAGACAACAATGGTAACAAGGTTGAAATGGCATGGAATTCAAAAGAGAAGATGGTTAAATGAGACAAGAAGAGAGGTGTAAAGCACCATCTTTTTGACAACAATAAGCCTGTACCACCACCCCTGCCTGATTCTCATGGTGAGTGAGAGACAGCATAGGCAGAGGATTAAGCAGCTGGTGTAGCGGTGTTCTGTGGGGATGTCCAGGTTTCTGTTAGTGCAAGAAAATCAAAGGAGTAATGAGTATACAGAAAGATAAAAGATAAAATCAGCTTTCCTTAAAGTAGACTGGCAATTCCAGAGTGTGTATATATATATATATATATATCCAAATATCCAAGTTATTAATTTGCATTAAATATAAATATAAATTATGTCTAATATTAGTACATTTTTGTGCATTTTTTGTAGTTTTGTATGAAAGTATTTACATATATGTAATGAACGTGCTGAGTTTTTATTTTTAATAATTAAAGTAAGATTATTTTTTCCCTCACTTCTTCATGACTGCAACAACTATGAGACCCACTAACTGTATACACGCCTCGTGCAGCATCCCTTACCTCAGACCTGCCGTTTATGGGTCGCAACCCAAATGACTCATCACTCCCTACGTAGTTAGAATATACATCGCGTGTGACGCAATACGGTCTCCACACTACGTCGTTTACTACGGGTCTGAGTTATAAACATTTGGGACGCAGCCATATAAAGGCGGTACGTCTCCTTTTAAGAATCTGGGATTTGGGAGTGACGCGGATACGAAAGGTTTTTAGTTTTTTTTTTGGCAACGAAGATTTCTTGGACAACGGAAAAGTCGCTCGTTTCTTAAAGCTGGGTGTTATGGTGCTAGTTGATCATGTATGACGTTAAACGACAAAAACAAGTAGAATTATATGATTTTTAGTTTTCTTTTTGCTCCTTTTGTTGACTTTCGTTAATTCAGTTTAAGTTTTAAACCGAACAGCAGTTTGGAGCCGATAAGGAACCGACACCATGGACTGGGGAACCGACCTGTGGGTGAGTTTAAACTAATACATCATAGGTTCTTTATGCTTTATTTTGTCTCCCTAAACCAAAAAGCATCTTTCAGGGCGAAAAAAAAAAGTTTCTCTGTTTTCCCTCAAACGCTTTCAGTCTCTATGGTGAACAGATATTTTACTGAAATTAGGTGTTTTAGTTGAAAGAGGTGTTTAATTTAGACTTTGTGTTGTACTTAATAATTAGTATTAGTGTTTGTGTTCTGTATGTATGTGTGATTTGTTTCAAAACAACCCCAAACACTACTCTAATGAATACTAATGCTGAAGTCAGTATGAATCAGTATGGTTGTAAATTTATATATATTTCTCCAGCTTGTTTTAAAATATCTATTATAACACTTTACACTTATCAAACGCACCGAAGTTAAAATGGATTTTTAATTTCAGAGAACACAACGCCCATTTTTTCTTTAGAAACAGGTTGCTCATAACAGATCACATGACAGGATTTCCCGCTGTCACTTTCCTTTCTTGCTTTTTTTGGCTTAAACCTGATGCAGACAGGAGAACAGTTTCAGTTTACCACATGTGGACCTACTGCTGTATACACAGCCTTTTTTAAATCATCATCATCATCATCATCATCAGGGGCGGTTTTAGGATTTTATCTTTAGGGGTTTTGAGCCCTCAGTGAGAATTTAAAACCAGAAGAGTTTTATATTATATGACTACATAGTAAGCCAAAAGTTATGGTATTATTTAAAATGGCAAAAGTGGACATCAAAATTTTATGCATGATGTAATGATGCCAGTCTTGAATCAAATCAGTTTATGTATGTGTGCATTCTCTACAAACAGTGTGTCCAATGAATGCAGTCATTAATAAATAAATATTCACAAGACAAAGACCAAATCAATAAATGTTATTTTTATTTAGTATTGATTGGATTGTTTGCATTAATATTTTGTTTGTGCTATCAACTCTGGTAATAAGAATAGTGAAATTTCACTGCTTTTGGTTGCCGTCTTTGGCTTTCCGTCGATTAACGTTATAGACAAACGCCTCCAGCTCTGACTGCGCGTGCCTGAGCGTCTCCGTTCAAATAAAGCAGACAGCTGATGAAGCACTTTTGAAAGACTACAACGCACGCGCGTAAAAGCAAAGTAAAAAAAATCGCTCTTGGATCAAACTGGTAAATCATTTTCTTTCCCATCGACGACATGTCCTGCATTTTATTTTATTTTTTTATTGAAAAATCAACAATCACAAATACAAGAATGTATACAGAAATTCTCCATTTTCCTTTTTCAAACAACAAAGAGCAGACATTCCCACACCACCACCCAAAACCAAAACAAACCCCCAGACAAAGACACACACACACACACACTCACGCGCGCACGCACAAACACCCCACATCCCCCTGTTAAAACAACTGAAGAAACGGAAAAAAAGGTTATGCATACAGTCCAATTATTGACCGAATTAGAACTCTAATCAGGTAACACCTGTAGTCTCCTAAAGTAAGAAATAACAGGTTGCCACTTGCAAAAAAAGGTATCAGTAGAACCCCTCAGTGTATATTTTATTTTCTCCAACTTAAGAAAGAACATCAGATCCTTAAACCACTGAGAGATGGAGGGATATCTTATTGCCTTCCAATGCAGAAGTATACAACGTCTGGCCAACAAAGATGAGAAGGCTAAAACATCTTTGTGTACAGAACTCAGTCATACTGACTCATTGGTAATATCAAATATAGCGATCAGAGGGCATGGCGTCAATTGCACTTCAAATATGGAGGACATAATGCCGAAAAAACCTGTCCAGAATGCGTGTAATTTTGGGCACAGAAAAAACATATGACTTAGATGACAGGGGGAAGCATGACATCTGTCACATCTGTCCTCTACCCCAGGATAGATTTTTTGCCTGTTTAGATTTGGAAAAATGAATTCTATACAAAACCTTAAACTGAATGAGACTGAGGCGGGCACAGGAAGTGGTAGACCGTATCCTATCTACGGCTTTCTCCCAACGTTCGTCGCCTAACTGCAGCCCTAACTCCTCCTCCCAAGCGGTCCTGGTTTTATCTATATTACAGCTATTGAGAGATAAAATGAAAATGTATATCTGGGAAATCAAACTACGCTGGTGTGGAGTGAACATGACTAAACTCTCCCAAGGTTGCTTGGGGGGTACAGAGGGAAAATTGGGAAGGCATTTAGATACAAAGCTGCGGACTTGGAGATATCGAAAAAAATGAGCTGAAGGCAGCCCATACTCGAAGGACAGGCTGGCAAAACTTCTAAAGATGCCATCTTCATGCAAATCATAAAGTTGCTTGATGCCTTTTTCGTGCCATAGTGAAAAAGCTGAATCTAAAAAAGACGGGGGGAACAAATGATTTTTATTCAGGGGGCCCAGTGCTGATAGAGCCCTAAATTTAAAATGACGCCTAAACTGAAACCAAATCTTAAGTGTGTTCAGTACGACTGGATTGTCAGTGTATTGAGATGGTTTGATCGGAAGGGGTGAGCAAAGCAGAGCTGATACAGAGGATGATCTACAAGACAGTAGCTCCAGATTGCACCAAGTGGATTCCGTTGAATTGGTCCAGGAGTTTAGTTTCTGGATATGTGCAGCCCAGTAGTATATTTGAAAATTGGGCAAAGCAAGCCCACCACTGAGCGTACATCTCTGCAATAGAGTCTTATGGATTCTGGGAGGTTTTCCACCCCAAAGAAAAGAATTAATGATTCTATCTAAAGAATCAAAAAAGTACTTAGGTAAAAATAATGGAAGCGATTGAAAAAATAAAGAAACTTGGGCAGAACAATCATTTTAACTGCATTGATTTTTCCCATTAAAGACAGAGGTAGACTGCTCCACCTCTGAAAATCCGACTTCATGTCTGCCACAAGCGGAGCAAGATTGGCATGAAAAAGTTTGGGTAAGGAACGGGTCACCGTAATACCAAGGTATTTAAAGCCTGAACAGTTGAATTTGAACGGCAGATTCAGGTGCTGAAGTTGTAGAGCGGTATTGTTTACCGGATAACACTCACTCTTAAGAAAATTCAGTTTGTATCCTGAAAAAGAGCCAAAATCATTTAAGATAGATAAAATAACAGGAACAGAGCTTGCAGGATCCGTCACATATAGCAACAAATCATCGGCATATAAGGATACCTTATATTCCCCCCCTTGCGAGTTATACCTTTAAAGGCTAATGAGGATTTAAGTTTAATGGATAACGGCTCAATGGCAAGAGCGAATAGCAGTGGTGACAGTGGGCACCCCTGCTGGGTTCCACGCACGAGACTGAAATAATCAGAGCTAATATTATTTGTACGAACACTGGCTTGCGGGGATTTATAAAGGAGGCGGATCCAGGAGACAAATGTATCACCAAACCCAAATTTCTTCAATACCGTAAACAGGTATTCCCACTCGACTCTATCAAACGCTTTCTCAGCATCCAATGAAACGACAACCTCAGGAAACGGAGATGACTGCTTAGAGTAAATTATATTGAAAAGTGTACGAGTGTTAAAAAATGAATGCCGCCCTTTTATGAATCCAGTGTGCTCCATAGATATGATACGTGGTAGTACATTTTCTAACCGGGATGCAATTACTTTTGCCAACACTTTCACATCGGCATTCAGCAGTGACAGCGGTCTGTACGACCCGCACAGGTTGGGATCCTTGCCCTTCTTCAAGAGAAGGGCTATTGAGGCTTGATTAAAAGAGGGTGGTAGCACGCCCAGATCCAGAGATTCATTGAACACACCAAGAAGCAGCGGTGCCAATTTATCGCTAAACTTTTTTAAAAATTCAACTGGAAAACCATCTGGGCCTGGAGCTTTATTAGCCTGCATTGCCTTTATTGAAGCTCTGACTTCTTCAACAGATAGTGGGGAGTCCAAGTCCCTTGTGGAGACCGTATCAATAACAGGAAAATCAACACTTTGAAGGAAATCACCCAGTCTCTTATTATCAGTAAGGCATTCAGATCTATAAAGAGCAGAGTAATATGACTCAAATACTGCATTAATCTCTATGGGATCGGTAACGATAACATTTGAGTCATTATTAATCTGCGGTATTAGGCGTGATGCAGCCCGCCGTCTTAGCTGATGTGCTAACAATCTGCTTGGTTTATCACCGTATTCATAATACGATCCACGAGTTTGTAATAGCATGCGTTCAGTTTCTTTAGTGGAGAGGAGGTCGAATTCTGCTTGTAATTTAACACGTTGCTCTGGAGAAGGGTTGGACGCGTAGCTCTGATCGAGTTGGCTGATAGCTGATGAAATTTCCCAGAGTTTAGCTCTGTGCTTCCGATTCATGAAAGCAGAGTACGAAATGATTTGCCCCCTGAGATAGGCTTTCAGAGTCTCCCATAATAACGAGCACGGAGTAGAGTCAAAACGATTAAACAACAAGAATTCATCAATCGTTTCAGAAATAGACGCACAGAAATCCTTGTCTGCTAGGAGATGCAAATTAAACCGCCAAGGAGACTGTGTAGGTCTATGGGTTAAGAATTGGATATCCAACGCTAGAGGAGCATGATCAGAGATCACAATGCCCAAATAATCCGCAGATACAACGGAGTGATTAAGATGGCTATCAATAAAAAAATAATCAATTCTGGAATATGAATGATGCACAGGGGAGAAAAATGAGAATTTCTTGATCCCGGGGTTGCGATATCTCCAAGGGTCTACTAAACCGTTTTGTGACATGAAATCGGAAAACGATTTAGACATTGCAGATTGGGATACAGCACGAGAACTAGAACGATCCAAAACAGGGTTCAAAACACAATTCAAATCACCACCAAAAATGATCAAATGGGTATTTAAAAAAGGAAGGCTACTCAGTAACCTATTGGCAAAATCAGGGTCATCAAAATTTGGAGCGTAAATATTAACCAGCAAAACCTTGGTCTGCATCAACGTACCAGCCACGATGACATATCTGCCATTCCTAACTGCAATCATATGGGCAGGTGAAAACTGTATACTTCTATTTACTAGGATGGCCACCCCCCGTGCCTTAGAATTAAAATTGGAGTGGAAAGTTTGACCCACCCAGGGACGATGAAGCCTATGATGATCCTTGACCCGGAGGTGTGTTTCCTGTAAAAATACTATGTCGGCGTGTAAGCGTTTCAGGTGGGTAAAAACCCTAGACCGTTTAATAGGATTACCCATGCCCCTAATATTCCAACTAAGGAACCGGACAGGTGCACCACTGCCAGCCAAACGTGGGCCAGTATTAGTGTCAGCCATTCATCCAAAAACAACTACAGAAAAAAAATGAAAACAGGACCTGTGAAGCCAGGGGGATCCCCATCCCCCACCCCTGTGCGCGTTCATCCGACACTTAAACACAAACATACACCCAACACACAAGTAGAGTCTCCATTCTAACATTAACCCCAGGGGACAGCAACACGAACGATCAAAATAGAAACCTATCGCCGCCCACACAAATAAATGTGCTAACGACACGCAGAACAAGCCTATCATAAGCAAAGAGAAGGCTCCAGCAGATTGAACTCAACAGAAATTACATAACCCCCCCCCACCCCACCCCCCTTTTTAAAAAAAGTTTCTAAAGGAAAATAAATTCCCAAAATAAATTGACCGAGCATTTATTAATCAAACACTAAGTTTTCAGGATCACTTACACTTTGAGTCCCGTAAAAATAACACTTAAAAACACCAAAAGAGAAAAAAAAACAAAAAAAAAACGGACACAACGCCACACAAAGTGCGTAAAGTTAAAGTTAAAGACCAGCATCACCACACGAAGTAAACATCGCCTCCAACAGCGACAGAAATAAATAATAATAATAAAAAAAAAATGTTCACACTTTAAACAGTTTGGATAGTTTTTATATACTTGCTGGCTTCGTCAGGTGAAAGAAAATCTTTGCCCACACCATTGTGTGTAACACGTAGCCGCGCTGGATAAAACAACCCGTATCGCACACCTTCAATGCCACGGAGCTGCCGCCGCACTTCGTTGAAGGCAGCCCGGGCTTTTGCGGTTTTTACCGTATGGTCGGGAAAGATAGAGATGTTCAGGCCCTTAAACTGAATTCGCTGTAATTCTCTGGCGTGCCGTAAGACATCAAGACACTCGCTATGATAGTGAAATTTGGCCACAATGGCTCGTGGTCGTTCACCAGGCTTTGGTACGGGCTGTAGAGTGCGATGTGACCTGTCCAAAACCGGCTCCTTTTCCAGACTTAGTGCCTCCCTCTACAGCGCAGCAACACTCGCGACAGTGGAGCTATTGGGACCCCCCGGAACACCGATTATCCGGACATTATCGCGCCGTGACCTAGCTTCCAGATCTTCGCATTTGGTCTCCAGTTTTTTTAATTCAACAGTAAGACGTTGCATGTCACGTTGCATTACAGTGATATCATCGGTGCAAACAGAAAGTGAGCGCTCCATCTCAACTACGGTGCCCTTTAATTCCCGCACCGCAGCCTCATACGCAGCTTTATCGCTAGACAGCTGCGCCTTCACCGCCTGCAGCTCCGACTTTATTGTTAACAATTCGTCTCCCAATGTACGTTCCAATGTACGTAGTTCGGCCTTAAAAACCTCGGTGATTTCGGACCTCAAAAAGGACAGCAGCTCTGACTTTAATGAGTCAATATCAGCCTTAGAAGCTGCCTGCGACACGATGGACCCTTCACACGTAGGTGGATCATGTGAAGGCGAGGTCGTAACTGTTGCACCAGGCCGCATCTGCGACTGAGTCGCGCTACGGGTCTTAGTAGTTTTACCAGACATCATAATTACCTCTAGATTCAAATATCCAATCAACGAAGGTAAAACGAGGGATTAAGAGCAAAAACAAAAGTGAAAAGCTTGAAATAATAACAATTCTAACAATAATCCACCGGAGCCTCCCAACCCTACGTCCTACTCCATGGCAAGCTAGACAGCGCCCCTGTCCTGCATTTTAAAGTAATTTTTATTGTTTATTTATTAAAGTAAAAATTCTACTTTTAGTTTTAGGGTGGCTGAAATCACAGACGGGGGGCTAGAACCGCCCCTGATCATCATCGTCATCGTAAATCATTATCATTTCTGTCACCTGTAGATCTTCAAGTTCAATTGGACCCTGCTGTACCTTACTCAGCTACCCGGCATGGTAATTCTCGCACTACAAAATGGTGGTAAGTGGCCATGCTTCCATCTCTACATGATTGCAGCAGATCATTTCTTGTGTGTATTTCTTTTTCTTGTGAAATGATAGCTGTAGACTGTAGAATGTTGAATCGTGGTTATTTATTTAAAAGTATATTTCACAGTAACTATGTCCTAAATTGAATACTGTTTATCTATGTGGGAGAAAAGGAATATATTTATTCTGACATTTAATGCAATGGACAGTCATTTTGGGCCATTGTGCTTAGGCATCCTGCTATTTGTTCATCCGTGTCAGGGTCTCACATTTGAGGCAGGAATACACATTGTATGGAGTCAATTAAAGGGAATCATGCATCACACTCAGTCACGTCTAGGGCCACTTTATCGCACCCTGCCTAAATCCCACACAAGTGAAAAGAAATGTGCTATATTTCCTCCCAACAGAGTTTTACTCATCATACCTCTAGTCTGTGACCTATCGAACTAGTATTAATGTATTCATTGATGGTGGATACTTTAAAGCATAATGGCATGGCGCTTAGGCATCTGCCAAATGCCATAGATGTAAATGTAAATTTAAACAAAACCAGGTGTAGGTTAGACTTACAACTATACAAGAAACCTTATTTCTAAGGTTTCTCACATTTTTTTAAAAGTGTTTTCAAAATTGAATAACCAGTTTTTAAATAGAGTCATTTGTTTTGCAGATGGTTGTACCATTACAATTCAGCCTGCTAAACTAGTGGTGGAGTTTGGTGCTTCTGCCACAGCTAACTGTTCCACAACCGTCACCCATAATGGAATGGGTTGGGAAACAGTGACTGGAGCAGTGGATCTAACAACAGATGTCCAGTTCCTTATCTGGAGGGTAGAGAGTCTGAAATACTGGGACACACAGCCAATATGCTACATCAATGCACACGGGCAGTGTGAATCCAAGCTCCCAGTTACTCTTTACAGTGAGTCGTATGTTACCCTCTGAGATTGAGATGTAATAACGTATACACTGAATGCCTTATATATGATATAAAGAAAACGTCTGCTCTTTCTCCACAGAACGTCCGGAGAAGGTGTCGATCAGCACCGTGGATCACACAGGGCCAATGATTGAGGGCAAACAGTACAAGCTCGATTGTGATGTTCAGAATGTTGCTCCTGTTAATCTCCTCACTGTCAACTGGTACAAAGGACAGCCAGGACAGCTAGTGAAAAGTGTACAATTTAATAACACTTCCTCCAAAACACCAGTAAACCGTTCTACTGAACTCAGCATCTCGACCAGCAAAGAAGATGATGGAGTTCAGTACAGATGTGAGGCAAAGCTGGAACTAGGACCAGAAGGACCTCAACCTCCTCCTATAAAGACATCAGATCCTCTCAACATTATAGTGCACTGTGAGTGTTTCACAGAGTCTGTAGGCTCTACATATCTACATATTTTAATATTGCATTTTTCCAGGTAATTTAATCTTTTCAGTGTAGAAATGTAGTGAAAATTCTAGAAATGTTCTTCTCACATTGAATTTTGTCACATTGTTTTATTTTTCAGATAAACCTATAATAACTTGCTCAGATTGGTCTGCTTTGTTTAATACTCCCTTGAGCTCATATCCTTATAATGTTATGGGAAAACCATCGCCAAACATCACCTGTTATCGAGACCAATCACCAGTCAGCTCCGATATGCGTCTCAGCAAGAGTGACACGGGCCAGTATAGATTCACTGCCTCTAATGAGGTGGGAAGTTCAAGCTGTGACACAAAGATCACTGTGGAGTGTGAGTGTAAAAGCTGTAAAGACTATGTAGATATCATCAACTGATTTATGATTACAGATTTCTTAAATTCCATACTGAAGCTACTCTCTGTTCTTTTATAGATCCTCCTACGTTTAACTGTCCTAAAAATTATACGGGGAAAGAGAACGAATCCTTCTTAGACAAATGTTCAGTTATGGCTTCTCCTGTAGCGAACATTACTTGGACAAAAGATGGAAAAACAGTGAGCCCTCTTCATAGTCTTACAAGAGGAGATAGCGGCTCATATGTGATCACAGCCGTGAACAAGCACGGAGTTGAACCTCACCGTATGATTGTTAATGTTCAGTGTAAGTTATTTTCTTTATACCACAGCATTGTTTTTGAGTTGTCAGAAATCGTAGATAAAATATGAGAAGTGGTGCATGGGAAATTTAGACAGGTAATTTAAGCAAGCACAGGACAAAACTGTTTGTTTATTAACTTTAATGTCATAGGTGGTAACAACCATTAGACCCCAACAATGTGTTTAAGTTGGTTTTAAAAAGTTCCGAAAACCAGGAAAGGAGACTAATCAATAGAACATCAGTAGAAACATGCAGTTGAATTTTAACATGGATTGCTTTACAACCAGGGAATGGCTTCTAGAGAACTACTTTAAGTATTTTAAAACAGCATGTCGGTATATCGAGTATTAATCATTACGATGCAGCAGCTTGAGCAGTGCTTCTGTAAAACAAATCACACAGTTATGTGTATAACAGTAAAACATATTTGTCTGATTTCATGAACAAAATAAAAGTTGCACTTTTGGCTCAGTATTTGTGACATGATGTTTCCGTCTCAAACTTTGTCCATAGATGGTCCAGAAATTCAGCCAGTCACACGCTCAGAAGTGGTGAAAGCAGGCAATGACTTGTCTCTGAGCTGCACTGCAGAAGGAAATCCAGAGCCTGAAGTGAGCTGGAGCTTTCAAAACCAAACTAAGGCCACTGGGAGGCGGCAGACAATTCTAAACCTTTCTAAAGCCAATTCTGCTGATGCTGGTGAATATTTGTGCACCGCTTCTAATGAACTTGGGAGCAAAACAAGGACCGTCTCACTGACAGTAGAAGGTACGTCTAATGTCAAGTCTAAATGTAGGTTAGAAAATACCATATGTCATCAACACAGGCAAATGATTTAGTTTAACTAATTAAATTTATTAAAAAAATTGTTCTTTGTTAAAGACAATGTGTTATGTAGCATGCATTACTGACTAACTTGAGTCTTGTCTTTTTTTCTATTTTCTTTACAGAAAGCAACATGCGAACAATAATAATCTGTGTTGGGGTTCCATTACTGATTTTAATTATTGCATATGGAATTTACATTTTTGTCAGGCGCAGATAATCTGAAAGGTAAACCATATAGACTAATGGTGATGTCTCTATGTCACTATTGAAGTAGAATGATGGATAAGTAGTGATGTTACCGGTGTTGTAATCAGAGGTGGGTAGTAACGAGTTACATTTACTTCGTTACATTTACTTGAGTACATTTTTTGGGTAACTTGTACTTTTTGAGTATAATTAAAGATGCATACTTTTACTCTTACTCAAGTAGATTTTTAGTGGAAAAACTTTACTTTTACTTCGCTACAATTGGCAGATTTAATAAATAATAATTAGTTTATATGACAAGTCTCGCGAAACGTTGGAGAGGCTGCTTCGCGAGAGTATACTGCACATCTCCCGCTGAAGTTTAGCGCGCCTTTAGTTGGAATATGATGGCTGAAGCAGAGGAAGACGTTTGCGCTTTATCAAAGGCAGATCACATGTGGCCACAAATTAATTCTATGTTTTCACTCCAAGATGTAAAATATAATAGCTTTATAATGCGATGCATTCTGTGTGCGCCAAAACAAACAGACATCGCAGCTTACAAGAATTCCAGCTCCAACCTAAAAAAACACGTAGCGGTAAATTATGCCTATTTGATGGTAATTTGGTAACTATGGGCACTTTGACCGTAACGTAATACTACATTTCACACACTGTCTGAATCTTTTCCCTCACATACGCTCTCGTGCAATCCTGTGAACCCTACAAACAACACGTTCATGAACAAACGTTCATTATAAGCGTCTGCATTTTCATATCCATGTTCCACAAAATAAGTTGAATTGCGTACTGTAAGACGTTTTGCATTTATACGCAAATCCTGACATCTCACTTAAGTTTTTTTGGACTACGTTTTTTTTTTTTCACTAAAGTGTAGAACATATACAAAATAAAAACGGGATTATATTTTGTTTGATCCCTACCTAAAGAATACATGTACTTACTTATAAAATGTAACAAATGTAAGAATAAAGTAAATTAATCTTAAAAGAAAGAGCAGGTTAGCCCAGCACATCATTCATTTACATCATTAAACCATTAATCACATTTTATATATATATATATATATATATATATATATATATATATATATATATATATATATATATATATTATACGTATAATATATACGTATAATATATATACAATATATATACATACTTCAACCTGTGTTTTATATTAGCAGAATAAAGAGACTTTTAAGGAGAGGTGTGTGAAAGCTCTCCAAGTAGTTGCTTCATATCAATCAGATGAGACGTAACTAGTAACTAACTACTTGAGTAGTTTCTTCATCAGATACTTTTTTACTCTTACTCAAGTAACTATTAAGATTGTTACTTTTACTCTTACTTGAGTAAATATTTCCATAAGTACTTTTACTTGAGTACAGATTTTGGATACTCTTCCCACCTCTGTTTATAACTTAAATCTCATTCATCATTGGGCAAATATATGATTCAATGTAACATTTCATGGCGTATATTCTGTTATATATACATATTTATTGGATATTAGTAATACGTTGAAAAATATAGGAATGCAAGAAAAGTATTTTTGTGCACCGCTTAATACCATGATCTTTTTTTAAATGGTTCACACTTTATACTTTTGAGACAAGGTCTATCCTTAATCTGTTTTTAGGTCCAGTGTTTGATTTGCTACCAGCAGCTGGCCTATAATAATAATACATCACTCATTCAAGAACACTTACAATGTCCGCGACATGTTTCACGAGTTCACACTTACAAATAAGACTGTGTGTCTATATAGTCATGCTGAACAGGTGGACACCTGATTGCTGACTGCTGATTGTTAATAAAACATAATTAAGCACAAAGCATCCATCTAGCCTACAGTACAGTAGTCTGTAAGGCAGATTTATAATCATGTAAAAGTGTGTCTGCACTTATGTACCTTCAACATTCATGAGTTTGATTTTTTTTTTAAAAAAAACACTCAAAATGTCCACATTCACCATACAAAAAGTTATCTTTATTACATTTTTGTTTGGAGTTACCATGCGTATGCAATGGAACATGCTTTGGTCATGTATTTAATATATTAATACATTTATTTATTAATCTATCCTTAATTTGTCAATCCATTCATTTTTGCTTCAAAAATTAATATGTTGTTTGGTTGTGAAACATTCTGTGATAGCGCTTTCACCAGCAGAGGTTCTCTTCAAGAAAGCTTCACTTCGCCATCAATATGGAAAAGGTATGACAACCAACACAGAAAATAACTAAAATGACTTCTGCATGATTTTAGAAATAAATAATCATTTGCTTTGTGTCAGGTTTTATTTAAATGTTTTCTAGATTGCAAACAGGTGTGGCAGTAATCAGGCCTGGGTGTGGCTAGAGAATTTGAACTCAGGTGTGATAAACCACAGTTAAGTTATGTTTTAACAGGGGGGAAAACACTTTTTCACACAGGGCCATGTGGGTTTGGATTTAGTTTTCCCTTAGTAATAAAAACCTTCATTTACATGTTCACTACATGTTGTGTTTACTTGTGTTAGCTTTGAATAATATTTAAATTTGTTTGATGATCTGAAACATTAAAGTGTGAAAAAAACGTGCAAAAAAAAAAATCAGAACACTTTTTCACACCACTGTATGTATTTGTATATGTATGTATTTGTACAAATGTGGATACAAACTCAAGAAATGACACATCTCAATATCTCATAAAAGCACTGATGTATACTATAATAATGCATTCGCTTGAGTTAAATCAAATGACAGCTTTTTGTGTAACAACAGAACTTCAAAAGTATTTTTAATGATATTAGTTGTGAATAAATTGCGCTTTTAAAAATTGTGAAATCTTGTGTTTATTAAAGTGTGACAATGGAGATCACTATTAACTACATTAACTATTGGCAAGAAGGTGAATGTATAAATGTATTTAATGAATGTAAATTAATAACTTTATATAAGATTTTTTTCTTATTTCACAGTATAGGTGTGTGTGTGTGTGTGTGTGTGTGTGTGTGTGTGTGTGTGTGTATATTTACATTTACAGCATTTGGCAGATGCCCTTATCCAGAGCGATGTACATAAGTGCTTAAATCTCTCTCATTGGTTACATTAATCCTGGTTCACTAGGTTACATACTTAAGATACCATGAGTTTAAAACATTGTTCAAAGTTACAATGAAAAAGTTAAAAAATTTTTTTTTTTTTTAAATAAATGCAGAAGATATGGAAAGAAATGCTAGTTGAAGTGTTTCCTCAATAAGTAGGTCTTCAATCTCCATTTGAAAATAGGCAGTGACTCAGCTGTCCGAACCTCTAGGGGAAGTTCATTCCACCACCTTGGTGCCAGAACAGAAAAGAGTCTTGTAGTAAACTTGCCTCTTACCCTGAGAGATGATGGAACCAGTCAAGCAGTGCTGGTAGATCTGAGGGTGCGAGGTGCAGTATGAGGAGTGATGAGGGCTTTTGATGTAAGAGGGAGCTGGTCCGTTTTTGGCTTTGTAGGCCAGCATCAGTGTTTTGAATGTGCAGCTACCAGAAGCCAGTGGAGGGATGGCAGCAGTGGGGTGGTATGCGAGAACTTAGGCAGGTTGAAAACAAGCCGTGCAGCTGCATTTTGGATCATTTGCAGAGGACGGATTGCGTTCTTAGGGAGACCTGCCAGCAGTGCGTTGCAGTAATCCAGTCTTGAAATGACAAGAGACTGAACAAGTACCTGAGTAGACTGTGTGGATCAGATCATTGTGCAGGGATATAGTAAGGTCATAACCTGGGGATGAATAACCTGGGATGAACAGCAGTTCAGTTTTGCTAGGATTGAGCTTTAACTGATGAGCAGTCATCCATGATGATATTTCTGCCAGACATGCTGAGACCTGATCAGAAGCTGTGGTATCTGGGGGTGGGAAAGAGAAGATAAGTTGTGTATCATCAGCATAGCAGTAGTAAGAGAACCCATGTGAGGAAATAACTTCACCAAGAAAGTGAGTATACAGGGAGACATGAAGACCAAGTACTGAGCCCTGTGGGACACCAGTGGAGAGTCTGCGTGGAGCAGATGTCACTCCCTTCCATGTTACCTGATATGAGCGTCCTTCCAGGTAGGAAGCGAACCATTCCCAAGCTGATCTGCAAATCCCTCTAAATGACTCCTGAGGGTGGACAAGAGAGTCTTGTGGTTGACCATATCAAACGCTGCTGAAAGGTCAAGGAGGATAAGGACGGATGACAGTTTGGCTGATCTAGCAGCATGTAGTTTCTCAGAGACATCCAAAATTGCTGTCTCTGTGGAATGAGCTGCTTTAAAGCCAGACTGGTTGGAATCTTGGAGGTTGTTCTGTGAGAGATAGACAGACAGTTGATTATGCTTTCAAGAATTTTTGAAAGAAACAAGAGAAGTTATACTGGTCTGTATTTACTGATGTCTGATGGATCCAGAGCAGGTTTCTTTAGGATGGGATTAACCCTTGCTCTCTTGAAAGTAGTTGGTACCAGATGCTATTGATCTATTGATGATAGTGGTAATGAAGGGCAGAAGGTCTTGTGAGATGGTCTGGAGCATAGTGGAAGGGAGTGGATCCAATGGGCAGATGGTAGGATTGTAAGCCTGGATAAGTTGTAAAATCTCTTCTGCTGCTACAGTTGAGAAATGTGACAACAAAGGAGTGGGAGAATCCATACTGTGAGATGTAAGTGCAGTCGGGGCAAAAGTGAAGGTCCTGCAGATTTCCTCAATCTTCTCATGGTAGAAAGAAGCAAAGTCTTCTGCAGTCAGGGACGATGAAGAAGGTGTAGTGGGGGTGGGGGGGGGGGGGGGGTTGTTGTGACTTCTTCCACTTTCACTCTGATGATCTTAGCTCTCTTCAATTGTTGTGCAACACATCTGAAAGCCAAGGAGCAGAACAAGACGTTTTCTTGGGTTTAGTGGACAGAGGGCAGAGAAAGTCCATAGTTGAGGAAAGAGATGAGAGGAAAGTATCTGTGGCTGAGAACAAGGGTAGTGAGGAAAAAGACTCAGGATCAGGAAGAGAAGAAAGAGTGACAGAAGCAACAGAAGAAGGGGAGACAGAGTGAAGGTTGCGGCGGGTAAGGGCGAGGGGGTGAGAGGGGGTAGTTTTAGGTAGGATAGGGAGAGTGATGGTGAAGGATACCAGGTGATGATCGGAGACATGTAGTGGGGTAGCAGTCATGTCTGTAGCTGAAGGACAGGTGAAAACCAGGTCCAGGACATTGCCTCCTTTGTGTGTGGGGATGTAGCTGTTGTGTGTCAGGGCAAATGAGTCAAGAAGAGTCAGGAGGAAAGAAGAGTGAAGCTTGTCAGAGGGGAGGTTGAAATCACCAAACACTGTCAGAGGGGAGCTATCAGAAGGGAAAGCACTAAGCAGTGTGTCCATTTCTTCCAGGAAGTCTCCTAGAGGACCAGGAGGGCGGTAGACACCAATGATAACAAGGTTGAAATGGCGTGGAATTCGAAAGAGGAGATGGTTAAATGAGACAAGAAGAGAGGTGTAAAGCACCATCTCTTTGACAACAATAAGCCTGTACCACCACCCCTGCCTGATTCTCATGGTGAGTGAGAGACAGCATAGGCAGAGGATTAAGCAGCTGGTGTAGCGGTGTTCTGTGGGGATGTCCAGGTTTCTGTTAGTGCAAGAAAATCAAAGGAGTAATGAGTATACAGAAAGATAAAAGATAAAATCAGCTTTCCTTAAAGTAGACTGGCAATTCCAGAGTATATATATATCCAAATATCCAAGTTTTTAATTTGCATTAAATATAAATATAAATAATTTATACATTTATAAATTATAATATATATAAATAAATATATAATGCAAATTAATAACTTTATATAAGATTATTTTCTTATTTCATAGTATACGTATATATATTTTTTTGTGTAAATTTCTGTCAACTTAATGTCTAATATTAGCACATTTTTGTGCATTTTTTGTAGTTTTGTATGAAAGTATTTACATATATGTAATGAACGTGCTGAGTTTTTATTTTTAACAATTAAAGTAAGATTATTTTTTCCCTCACTTCTTCATGACTGCAACAACTATGAGACCCACTAACTGTATACACGCCTCGTGCAGCATCCCATACCTCAGACCTGCCGTTTATGGGTCGCAACCCAAATGACTCATCACTCCCTACGTAGTTAGAATATACATCGCGTGTGACGCAATACGGTCTCCGCACTACGACGTTTACTACGGGTCTGAGTTATATCCATTTGGGACGCAGCCATATAAAGGCGGTACGTCTCCTTTTAAGAATCTGGGAGTCGCTCGTTTCTTTTAAGTCGCTCGTTTCTTAAAGCTGGGTGTTATGGTGCTAGTTGATCATGTATGACGTTAAACGACAAAAACAAGAAGGATTATCTGTTTTTTAGTTTTCTTTTTGCTCCTTTTGTTGACTTTCGTTAATTCAGTTTAAGTTTTAAACCGAACAGCAGTTTGGAGCCGATAAGGAACCGACACCATGGACTGGGGAACCGACCTGTGGGTGAGTTTAAACTAATACATCATAGGTTCTTTATGCTTTATTTTGTCTCCCTAAACCAAAAAGCATCTTTCAGGACGAAAAGAAAAAGTTTCTCTGTTTTCCCTCAAACGCTTTCTGTCTCTATGGTGAACAGATATTTTACTGAAATTAGGTGTTTTAGTTGAAAGAGGTGTTTAATTTAGACTTTGTGTTGTTGTACTTAATAATTAGTATTAGTGTTTGTGTTCTGTATGTATGTGTGATTTGTTTCAAAACAACCCCAAACACTACTCTAATGAATACTAATGCTGAAGTCAGTATGAATCAGTATGGTTGTAAATTTATATATATATCTCCAGCTTGTTTTAAAATATCTATTATAACACTTTACACTTATCAAACGCACCGAAGTTAAAATGGATTTTTAATTTCAGAGAACACAACGCCCATTTTTTCTTTAGAAACAGGTTGCTCATAACAGATCACATAACAGGATTTCCTGTTGTCACTTGCCTTTTTTGCTTAGTGCAGGCTTAAACCTGATGCAGACAGGAGAACAGTTTCAGTTTACCACATGTCAAGTCAAGTTTATTTATAAAGCACTTTTTTTTTTTTAAATAACAAGTGTTTGTCAAATACACATGGTTTATTAATACAAACACACAAATAAAAGAAAAAATACTTAAGACACAATAAAACAATAAAAGAAAGCAAGCAGCTCTCACATGGCATCGTATGCCAGACTGTAAAAATAAGTTTTTAGGGCAGATTTAAAGACCTCAAGTGTTTGAGCCTGTCTAATATAGAGAGGCAAACTGTTCCAGATCCTTGGGGCCGCACCTGTAAAGGCTCGGTCCCCCCTGCTCTTCAGTTTCACTCTTAGAACAGCTAAGAGCAAATGGTCAGCAGACCTTAGTGCTCTTGACGGAGCATACAGATTAATCAAATCTGATAAGTAACTTGGCGCTGACCCATTAAGAGATTTAAAAACAAGCCCCAATATTTTAAAATGAATCCTATAATGGACAGGAAGCCAGTGAAGAGACGCGAGAATGGGAGAGATATGTTCCCGCTTTCGTGTGCCCGTCAATAGGCGAGCTGCCACATTCTGGACCATTTGCAGTCTAGAGAGGGAGGCCTGATTAATACCTAAATAAAGGCTGTTACAGTAATCAAGGCGACTTGAGATAAAAATATGCACAACTCTCTGAAAGTCCTTAGAGCACAGGAAAGGTTTCCCCTTGGTGAGTTGTCTCAATTGGAAGAAACATGATTTAACTACTAAATTAATCTGTTTATCCAATTTAAAATCACAATCCATAACAACACCTAAACTTTTTTACAAAGGGCTTCACATAAGGATTCAGCTCACCGAGGTTTAGGTCTACTGACTCACAGGTTCCCCCTGGCGTAAACAACACCACTTCTGTTTTCTTTTCATTAAAATTAAGGAAATTTAGTGCCAAGGAATACCAAAAAAAAAAAAAGAAATACCAAATTTCCTAAAAATATGCCCTAAAGGGAGCATATACAGGGAGAACAGAATAGGCCCCAAAATGGAGCCCTGGGGGACCCCACATGTGAGTATAGCAGTTGAGGAGACATAGTCTCCAAGATGAACCGAAAAAGTTATTTCAGCCAAATAGGATTTAAACCATTCCAGAGCAGTACCCTTAATACCAACACATTGTTTGAGCCGTGAAATCAAGATATTATGGTCAACTGTATCAAATGCCGCCGAAAGGTCCAGTAAAATTAAAATAGCGCAGTCACCAGAGTCAGTGGCAAGTAGTAAGTCATTAAAAACCTTCAATAGTGCAGTTTCTGTGCTGTGTAGTGCTTTAAAACCAGACTGAAATACTTCATGAATACCATGTAAATCTAAGAATGAGTTTAGTTGTCCAAATACAACCTTCTCCAATAGTTTGGATAGAAATGGGAGTTTTCAGATAGATCTATAATGAGCAAAAACTGATGGATCCAAATTATGTTTCTTGATTGCTGGTTCTACAGCTGCGTGTTTAAAAGATTTAGGTACAACTCCTAAAGCCAGGCTGCTATTGATAATAGCAAGAATTTTAGGACCAATGGTTTCAAATGAGGGGGCACGGTGGCTTAGTGGTTAGCACGTTCGCCTCACACCTCCAGGGTTGGGGGTTCGATTCCCACCTCCGCCTTGTGTGTGTGGAGTTTGCATGTTCTCCCCGTGCCTCGGGGGTTTCCTCCGGGTACTCCGGTTTCCTCCCCCGGTCCAAAGACATGCATGGTAGGTTGATTGGCATCTCTGGAAAATTGTCCGTAGTGTGTGATTGTGTGAGTGAATGAGAGTGTGTGTGTGTGTGTGCCCTGTGATGGGTTGGCACTCCGTCCAGGGTGTATCCTGCCTTGATGCCCGATGACGCCTGAGATAGGCACAGGCTCCCCGTGACCCGAGGTAGTTCGGATAAGCGGTAGAAGATGAGTGAGTGAGTGAGTGAGTGGTTTCAAATGAATCTATCACATGTGGACCTACTGCTGTATACACAGCCTTTTTTAAATCTTCATCATCATCATCATCAGGGGCGGTTTTAGGATTTCATCTTTAGGGGTTTTTAGCCCTCAGTGAGAATTTAAAACAAGAAGAGTTTTATATTATATGACTACATAGTAAGCCAAAAGTTATGGTATTATTTAAAATGGCAAAAGTGGACATCAAAATTTTATGCATGATGTAATGATGCCAGTCTTGAATCAAATCAGTTTATGTATGTGTGCATTCTCTACAAACAGTGTGTCCAATGAATGCAGTCATTAATAAATAAATATTCACAAGACAAAGACCAAATCAATTATTTTTATTTAGTATTGATTGGATTGTTTGCATTAATATTTTGTTTGTGCTATCACCTCTGGTAATAAGAATAGTGAAATTTCACTGCTTTTGGTTGCCGTCTTTGTGGCTTTCCGTTGATTAATGTTATAGATAAACGCCTCCAGCTGCGCTGTGCCTGAGCGTCTCCGTTCAAATAAAGCAGACAGCTGATGACGCACTTTTGAAAGACTACAACACACGCGCGTAAAAGCAAAGTAAAAAAATCGCTCTTGGATCAAACTGATAAATAATTTTTTTTCCCATCGACGACATGTCCTGCATTTTAAAGTAATTTTTATTGTTTATTTATTAAAGTAAAAATTATACTTTTAGTTTTAGGGTGGCTGAAATCACAGACGGGGGGCTGGAGCCACCCTAAAAAAGGGCTAGAACCGCCCCTGATTATCATCATCGTCATCGTAAATCATTATCATTTCTGTCACCTGTAGATCTTCAAGTTCAATTGGACCCTGCTGTACCTTACTCAGCTACCCGGCATGGTCCTTCTCGCACTACAAAATGGTGGTAAGTGGCCATGCTTCCATCTCTACATGATTGCAGCAGATCATTTCTTGTGTGTATTTCTTTTTCTTGTGAAATGATAGCTGTAGACTGTAGAATGTTGAATCGTGGTTATTTATTTAAAAGTATATTTCACAGTAACTATGTCCTAAATTGAATACTGTTTATCTATGTGGGAGAAAAGGAATATATTTATTCTGACATTTAATGCAATGGACAGTCATTTTGGGCCATTGTGCTTAGGCATCCTGCTATTTGTTCAATCGTGTCAGGGTCTCACATTTGAGGCAGGAATACACATTGTATGGAGTCAATTAAAGGGAATCATGCATCACACTCAATCACGTCTAGGGCCACTTTATCGCACCCTGCCTAAATCCCACACAAGTGAAAAGAAATGTGCTATATTTCCTCCCAACAGAGTTTTACTCATCATACCTCTAGTCTGTGACCTATCGAACTAGTATTAATGTATTCATTGATGGTGGATACTTTAAAGCATAATGGCATGGCGCTTAGGCATCTGCCAAATGCCATAGATGTAAATGTAAATTTAAACAAAACCAGGTGTAGGTTAGACTTACAACTATACAAGAAACCTTATTTCTAAAGTTTCTCACATTTTTTTAAAAGTGTTTTCAAAATTGAATAACCAGTTTTTAAATAGAGTCATTTGTTTTGCAGATGGTTGTACCATTACAATTCAGCCTGCTAAACTAGTGGTGGAGTTTGGTGCTTCTGCCACAGCTAACTGTTCCACAACCATCACCCATAATGGAATGGGTTGGGAAGCAGTGACTGGAGCAGTGGATCTAACAAAAGGCGTCCAGTTCCTTATCTGGAGGGTAGAGAGTCTGAAATACTGGGACACACAGCCAATATGCTACATAAATGCACACATGCAGTGCGAATCCGAGCTCCCAGTTACTGTTTACAGTGAGTCGTATGTTACCCGCTGAGTTTGAGATGTAATAACGTATACCCTGAATGCCTTATATATGATATAAAGAAAACGTCTGCTCTTTCTCCACAGAACGTCCGGAGAAGGTGTCGATCAGCACCGTGGATCACACAGGGCCAATGATTGAGGGCAAACAGTACAAGCTCGATTGTGATGTTCAGAATGTTGCTCCTGTTAATCTCCTCACTGTCAACTGGTACAAAGGACAGCCAGGACAGCTAGTGAAAAGTGTACAATTTAATAACATTTCCTCCAAAACACCAGTAAACCGTTCTACTGAACTCAGCATCTCGACCAGCAAAGAAGATGATGGAGTTCAGTACAGATGTGAGGCAAAGCTAGAACTAGGACCAGAAGGACCTCAACCTCCTCCTATAAAGACATCAGATCCTCTCAGCATTATAGTGCACTGTGAGTGTTTCACAGAGTCTGTAGGCTCTACATATCTACATATTTTAATATTGCATTTTTCCAGGTAATTTAATCTTTTCAGTCTAGAAATGTAGTGAAAATTCTAGAAATGTTCTTCTCACATTGAATTTTGTCACATTGTTTTATTTTTCAGACAAACCTGTAATATCACAAGTTTAAATTGATGTGTTAATTTTAAAATTATTAGTTGCTATAGTAACAACTCAAGCATAATGTTTTCAGGCTACGAAACCAAGCACATCATACGATTTCCTAAATTTGTTGAACAATTTCATGAAGTGTGAGTCTTTTGAGAAGTGGTAAGGTAAGGTAAGGTAAACTTTTATTGTCCCCAGTAGGGAAATTTGTTTTATATACAGTACACACATTAGACAGATACAATTCACAAGATATTGAATACATAAAATAGCAACTATGTCCTTCCCTTATTTAACAACTTCACCGACACTGGGATAAGAGTTTTTAAATCTATTTAATCTGCAGCGAGGAACTCTGAACCTCCTGCCAGAAGGCAACAACTCATACTTCATATTCAAAACATGGGAAAAATCACAGACAATCCTCTCAGCGTGTCTTACAGTGGCATGTTCGTACATAGTTTGCATGTACGAACATGGGAAATTTAGACAGGCAATTTAAGCAAGCACAGAACAAAACTGTTTGTTTATTAACTTTAATGTCATAGGTGGTAACAACCATTAGACCCCGAACAATGTGTTTAAGTTGGTTTTAAAAAGTTCTGAAAACCAGGAAAAGAGACTAATCAATAGAACTTCAGTAGAAACATGCAGTTGAATTTTAACATGGATTGCTTTACAACCAGGGAACGGCTTCTAGAGAACTACTTTAAGTATTTTAAAACAGCATGTCGGTATATCGAGTATTAATCATTATTGTATTATATACAGTTATGTGTATAACAGTAAAACATATTTGTTTGATTTCATGAACAAAATAAAAGTTGCACTTTTGGCTCAGTATTTGTGACATGATGTTTCCGTCTCAAACTTTGTCCATAGATGGTCCAGAAATTCAGCCAGTCACACGCTCAGAAGTGGTGAAAGCAGGCAATGACTTGTCTCTGAGCTGCACTGCAGAAGGAAATCCAGAGCCTGAAGTGAGCTGGAGCTTTCAAAACCAAACTAAGGCCACTGGGAGGCGGCAGACAATTCTAAACCTTTCTAAAGCCAATTCTGCTGATGCTGGTGAATATTTGTGCACCGCTTCTAATGAACTTGGGAGCAAAACAAGGACCGTCTCACTGACAGTAGAAGGTACGTCTAATGTCAAGTCTAAATGTAGGTTAGAAAATACCATATGTCATCAACACAGGCAAATGATTTAGTTTAACTAATTAAATTTATTAAAAAAATTGTACTTTGTTAAAGACAATGTGTTATGTAGCATGCATTACTGACTAACTTGAGTCTTGTCTTTTTTTCTATTTTCTTTACAGAAAGCAACACGCGAACAATAATAATCTGTGTTGGGGTTCTATTACTGATTTTAATTATTGCATATGGAATTTACATTTTTGTCAGGCGCAGATAATCTGAAAGGTAAACCATATAGACTAATGGTGATGTCTCTATGTCACTATTGAAGTAGAATGATGGATAAGTAGTGATGTTACCGGTGTTGTAATCAGAGGTGGGTAGTAACGAATTACATTTACTTCGTTATATTTACTTGAGTACATTTTTTGGGTAACTTGTACTTTTTGAGTATAATTAAAGATGCATACTTTTACTCTTACTCAAGTAGATTTTTAGTGGAAAAACTTTACTTTTACTTCGCTACAATCGGCGGCGTTCCTCCGTTACTCAAATGGTAACAAATCTGAGATTTAATAAATAATAATTAGTTTATATGACAAGTCTCGCGAAACGTTGGAGAGGCTGCTTCGCGAGAGTATACTGCACATCTCCCGCTGAAGTTTAGCGCGCCTTTAGTTGGAAGATGATGGCTGAAGCAGAGGAAGACGTTTGCGCTTTATCAAAGGCAGATCACATGTGGCCACAAATTAATTCTATGTTTTCACTCCAAGATGTAAAATATAATAGCTTTATAATGCGATGCATTCTGTGTGCACCAAAACAAACAGACATTGCAGCTTACAAGAATTCCAGCTCCAACCTGAATCTTTTCCCTCACATACGCTCTCGTGCAATCCTGTGAACCCTACAAACAACACGTACATGAACAAACGTTCATTATAAGCGTCTGCATTTTCATATCCATGTTCCACAAAATAAATTGAATTGCGTACTGTAAGACGTTTTGCATTTATACGCAAATCCTGACATCTCACTTAAGTTTTTTTTGGACTACGTTTTTTTTTTCACTAAAGTGTAGAACATATACAAAATAAAAACGGGATTATATTTTGTTTTATCCCTAAATTAAACATATTATTATTATTATTATTATTATTATTATTATTATTATTATTACCTAAAGAGTACATGCACTTACTTATAAAATGTAACAAATGTAAGAATAAAGTAAATTAATCTTAAAAGGAAGAGCAGGTTAGCCCAGCACATCATTCATTTACATCATTAAACCATTAATCACACACACATTTTATATAAATATATATATATATATATGTATATAATTATACTTCAACCTGTGTTTTATATTAGCAGAATAAAGAGACTTTTAAGGAGAGGTGTGTCAAAGCTCTCCAAGTAGTTGCTTCATATCAATCAGATGAGACGTAACTAGTAACTAACTACTTGAGTAGTTTTTTCATCGGATACTTTTTTACTCCTACTCAAGTAAAGATTAAGATTGTTACTTTTACTCTTACTTGAGTAAATATTTCCATAAGTACTTTTACTTGAGTACAGATTTTGGATACTCTTCCCACCTCTGTTTATAACTTAAATCTCATTCATCATTGGGCAAATATACGATTCAATGTAACATTTCATGGCGTATATTTTGTCATATATATATTTATTGGATATTAGTAATACGTTGAAAAATATAGGAATGCAAGAAAAGTATTTTTGTGCACCGCTTAATACCATGATCTTTTTTAAATGGTTCACACTTTATACTTTTGAGACAAGGTCTATCCTTAATCTGTTTTTAGGTCCAGTGTTTGATTTGCTACCAGCAGCTGGCCTATAATAATAATAATACATCACTCATTCAAGAACACTTACAATGTCCGCGACATGTTTCACGAGTTCACACTTACAAATAAGACTGTGTGTCTATATAGTCATGCTGAACAGGTGGACACCTGATTGCTGACTGCTGATTGTTAATAAAACATAATTAAGCACAAAGCATCCATCTAGCCTACAGTACAGTAGTCTGTAAGGCAGATTTATAATCATGTAAAAGTGTGTCTGCACTTATGTACCTTCAACATTCATGAGTTTGATTTTTTTTTTTAAAAAAACACTCAAAATGTCCACATTCACCATACAAAAAGTTATCTTTATTACATTTTTGTAATGGTTTTGGTTCTCTTCAAGAAAGCTTCACTTCGCCATCAATATGGAAAAGGTGTGACAACCAACACAGAAAATAACTAAAATGACTTCTGCATGATTTTAGAAATAAACTAGATTTGTAAAGTTCGTCAAGACAAACTTTGATGTTGGCTTTGACAGTGCAAGTATTCGCAAAGGCCGGTGCTTTTTAGAGGCGAGTGGACATAAGGGTCAGTGTTACTTTTGGAGGCAAGTGGACAGAAAGATTGTGAAAGCTACTGGACCGCTACACTTTTGCCAATACTTTTGGAGGCGAGCGGACATGAGCATGTGACGTGATCCGAATACCGAGGCATCCGAGGCAGTTCCCCTCATTGTGCTGTGTTTTGATATGTCACATGTCCATGTTGTGCAAATTTTTGATTTTCACGTGACGTCACGTGACATGGCAAGAATACATGTGAGGCAGTTCCCCTTATTGTGCTGAGTGTTTTGATATGTCACATGTCCATGTTGTGCAAATTTTTTATTTCGCTTATTTTGGGGGCGGGGCTACACGTGACGTCACGTGACGTGACCAAAATACACGTGGGGCAGTTCCCCTCATTGTGCTGAGTGTTTTGATATGTCACATGTCCATGTTGTGCTAATTTTTTATTTTCACGTGACGTGACGTGACCATAACACATGTGAGGCACTTCCCCTCATTGGGCTGAGTGTTTTGATATGTCACATGTCCATGTTGTGCAAATTTTTGATTTCGCTTATTTTGGGGGCGGGGCTATACACGTGACGTCACGTGACCAGTATACCCGGTGGGGTGCCAATACTTTTGGCAAAAAGTGGCTACTGAGGGTTTGGACATTTCATGTCAATACTGCAGTCATTATGGGATTCTACTTATTATTATACTGCATAGAACACAGGAGAGAAGCCGTGCCTGAGCTCTGCGCACGCTGCGTGTGTGAAAGCTTAGAGGAATTTTAGGAATTCCCCATTCAAGTCTATGGGACGTTCCATCGTCGACTACGGGAAAACCGAAAGTTCCGTCGGAACGCCGAGTCCGGAACTTTGTCCGGAGTAACGTCCTAAAGAACCTGTCCGAGTTTGGTGTAAATCGCTCGAAAACTTGCCGAGTTATAAACCTCCAAAATTTATAATGGAAGTGGATACGAAAAAAGGCCACTTTGAGCTTCCGTACCGGGAATGCCGGAATTCCGATCGCTTAGAAAAGTAGTAGCAACAAACTTCAGACCAGGGTCTACGACATATCCGAATTTGGTGCATGTGGCTCGAAAGCCCTAGGACGAGTTACTCTTGATAAATTTGTGGCTAAGAATAATAATAATAATAATAATAATAATAATAATAATAATAATAATAAGCTTATAAAGGAAATCAGAATGTTGGCTTCTACAAAGCCAACATAATAATAATAATAAAGCTTATAAAGGAAAACAGAATGTTGGCTTCTACAAAGCCAACATAATAATCATTTGCTTTGTGTCAGGTTTTATTTAAATGTTTTCTAGATTGCGAACAGGTGTGGCAGTAATCAGGCCTGGGTGTGGCTAGAGAACTCCGGTGTGATAAACCACAGTTAAGTTATGTTTTAACAGGGGGGGCAAACACTTTTTCACACACTTGTTGTGTTTACTTGTTATCTTTGAATAATATTTAAATTTGTTTGATGATCTGAAACATTAAAGTGTGAAAAAAACGTGCAAAAAAAAAAAATCAGAACACTTTTTCACACCACTGTATGTATTTGTATATGTATGTATTTGTACAAATGTGGATACAAACTCAAGAAATGACACATCTCAATATCTCATAAAAGCACTGATATATACTATAATAATGCATTCGCTTGAGTTAAATCAAATGACAGCTTTTTGTGTAACAACAGAACTTCAAAAGTATTTTTAATGATATTAGTTGTGAATAAATTGTGCTTTTAAAAATTGTGAAATCTTGTGTTTATTAAAGTGTGACAATGGAGATCACTATTAACTACATTAACTACTGGCAAGAAGGTGAATGTATAAATGTATTTAATGAATAAATTAATAACTTTATATAAGATTATTTTCTTATTTCACAGTATAGGGGTGTGTGTGTGTGTGTGTGTGTGTGTATATATACACATTTACATTTACAGCATTTGGCAGACGCCCTTATCCAGAGCGATGTACATAAGTGCTTAAATCTCTCTCATTGGATACATTAATTCTGGTTCACTAGGTTACATACTTAAGATACCATGAGTTTAAAACCTCTAGGGAAAGTTCATTCCACCACCTTGCTGCCAGAACAGAAAAGAGTCTTGTAGTAAACTTGCCTCTTACCCTGAGAGATGGAACCAGTCGAGCAGTGCTGGTAGATCTGAGGGTGCGAGGTGCAGTACGAGGAGTGATGAGGGCTTTTGAGGTAAGAGGGAGCTGGTCCGTTTTTGGCTTTGTAGGCCAGCATTAGTGTTTAGAATCTGATGCGTGCAGCTACCAGAAGCCAGTGGAGGGATGGCAGCAGTGGGGTGGTATGCGAGAACTTAGGCAGGTTGAAAAAAAGCCATGCAGCTGCATTTTGGATCATTTGCAGAGGACGGATTGCGTTCTTAGGGAGACCTGCCAGCAGTGCGTTGCAGTAATCCAGTTTTGAAATGACAAGAGACGGAACAAGTACCTGAGTAGCCTGTGTGGATCAGATCATTGTGCAGGGATATAGTAAGGTCATAACCTGGGGATGAATAGCAGTTCAGTTTTGCTAGGATTGAGCTTTAACTGATGAGCAGTCATCCATGATGATATTTCTGCCAGACATGCTGAGACCTGTCAGCTCAGAAGCTGTGGTATCTGGGGGTGGGAAAGAGAAGATAAGTTGTGTATCATCAGCATAGCAGTGGTAAGAGAACCCATGTGAGGAAATAACTTCACCAAGAGAGTGAGTATACAGGGAGACATGAAGACGACCAAGTACTGAGCCCTGTGGGACACCAGTGGAGAGTCTGCGTGGAGTAGATGTCACTCCCTTCCATGTTACCTGAAATGAGCATCCTTCCAGGTAGGAAGCGAACCATTCCCAAGCTGATCTGCAAATCCCTCTAAATGACTCCTGAGGGTGGACAAGAGAGTCTTGTGGTTGACCGTATCAAACGCTGCTGAAAGGTCAAGGAGGATAAGGACGGATGACAGTTTGGCTGATCTAGTAGCATGTAGTTTCTCAGAGACATCCAAAATTGCTGTCTCTGTGGAATGAGCTGCTTTATAGCCAGACTGGTTGGGGTCTTGGAGGTTGTTCTGTGAGAGATAGACAGACAGTTGATTATAGACAATGCTTTCAAGAATTTTTGAAAGAAACAAGAGAAGTGATACTGGTCTGTATTTACTGATGTCTGATGGATCCAGAGCAGGTTTCTTTAGGATGGGAATAACCCTTGCTCTCTTGAAAGTAGTTGGTACCTGACCAGATTCTATTGATCTATTGATGATAGTGGTAATGAAGGGCAGAAAGTCTTGTGAGATGGTCTGGAGCATAGTGGAAGGGAGTGGATCCAATGGGCAGATGGAAGGATTGCAAGCCTGGATAAGTTGTAAAATCTCTTCTGCTGCTACAGTTGAGAAATGTGACAACAAAGGAGTGGGAGAATCCATACTGTGAGATGTAAGTGCAGTTGGGGCAAAAGTGAAGGTCCTGCAGAGTTCCTCAATCTTCTCATGGTAGAAAGAAGCAAAGTCTTCTGCAGTCAGGGATGATGAAGAAGGTGGACTCGGGGTGGGGTGGGGGTGGGGGGGTGAGTAGAGATGAGATGATGTTGTGGAGCTTCCGAGGGTCTTGTGATGACGAAGCTTCAAGCTTTTCCTTGTAGAAGGAAGTCTTGGCAGAAGTCACATCTGAGGAGAACTTGGGCAGGAGTGTATGGTAAGAATCAAGATATTCATCAAGTTGTGACTTCTTCCACTTTCACTCTGATGATCTTGGCTCTCTTCAGTTGTTGTGCAACACATCTGAAAGCCAAGGAGCAGAACAAGACGTTTTCTTGGGTTTAGTGGACAGAGGGCAGAGAAAGTCCATAGTTGAGGAAAGAGATGAGAGGAAAGTATCTGTGGCTGAGAACAAGGGTAGTGAGGAAAAAGACTCCGGATCAGCAAGAGAAGAAAGAGTGACAGAAGCAACAGAAGAAGGGGAGACAGAGTGAAGGTTGCGGCGGGTAAGGGCGAGGGGGTGAGAGGTAGTTTTAGGTAGGAAAGGGAGAGTGATGGTGAAGGATACCAGGTGATGATCGGAGACAGGTAGTGGGGTAGCAGTCATGTCTGTAGCTGGATAAGGACAGGTGAAAACCAGGTCCAGGACATTGCCTCCTTTGTGTGTGGGGATGTAGCTGTTGAGTGTCAGGGCAAATGAGTCAAGAAGAGTCAGGAGGGAAGAAGATTGAAGCTTGTCAGAGGGGAGGTTGAAATCACCAAACACTGTCAGAGGGGAGCTATCGGAAGGGAAAGCACTAAGCAGTGTGTCCATTTCTTCCAGGAAGCCTCCTAGGGGACCAGGAGGGCAGTAGACAACAATGATAACAAAGTTGATTGGAGATGTGACAGAAATGGCATGGACTTCAAAAGAGAAGATGGTTAAATGAGACAAGAGGAGAGGTGTAAAGCACCATCTCTTTGACAACAATAAGCCTGTACCACCACCCCTGCCCGATTCTCGTGGTGAGTGAGAGACAGCATAGGCAGAGGATAAAGCAGCTGGTGTAGCATTGTTCTGTGGGGATGTCCAGGTTTCTGTTAGTGCAAGAAAATCAAAGGAGTAATGGGAAGTTAAAGCAGAGATAAAATCAGCTTTCTTTCCAGCAGACTGGCAATTCCAGAGCCCACCTACAACCACTGTTTGAGACTTACACAACAGAGGAGGGTAGATGAGGTTACTGGGATTGTGACCTCTGCTCTGTGGACGAAAGCTTCTGTGACAGTAGGAATTGAGTACAGAGAAGGGTTTGAGGCAGATATCTGCAGTCAACCAAGAGTGGGATTTACGGTATGGTAGAATATATCAAACAGTACTAGACACTTATGTTACAACAGTGTTACTCATTGCGCGGCTGAACAGAAATGAATAGCAACAAAGCAATGTGACAGTGACAAAAGAGGTAACTGATGGGGAGCATGCATCATCCCCAACTCGAGAGGAAGACGGAGACAGAGGTTGTGGAGAGTCCGCGCCTGCTAAAAAAGGAAAGGTGCGAGTCATACAAGATGAGCATAGAAAATTTCAAGAAAAGTGGACAGATGAATTTTTATTTGTCCTTCACGGATCGAACCCTTTGTGTTTACGTGTCTCATCTCAGCATTAAGGTAATCCTGCTTATTATCATTAAGAGAAATCATCTTGTCTCAGTTACCAATTTGACAGGTGCATAATAAAGAATGATTTTTAAGTAATTATTGTATTGCAATATTGTACATTGTATATGAAAGTGGCTCTCCTATTGACTTTGTCCTATCAGTGTGGCTCACATGAAAAAAATAGTGAAGACCACTGTGTTACAATGTGTTACGAGTAAGCCCTGCCCACAATTCACACCTTCAGGTAGACTGAAACTACTCCTGATTAATCAGCTGAGAGAACAACTAAGCAAAGTCCAACGCTATAAGATCAACAATGGTATAGAATATAACACAATTCAAATCACACTACTCTGAGTTAAGCAGATACTTTTATAAAATCATTTATACATTTATAAATTTTATATATATATATATATATATATATATATATATATATATATATATATATATATATATATATGTATGTATTTAATGAATGCAATTGTATAACTTTACATAAGATTATTATCTCATTTCACAGTATAGGTGTATACTGTGTGTGTGTGTATATATATACACATTTATAAATGATGATATATATATATATATATATATATATATATATATATATATATATATATATAAATATATAATGCATATTAATAACTTTGTATAAGAATATTTTCTTCTTTCATAGTATATGTATATATATATATTTTTTTCTAAATTTCTGTCACCTTAATGTCTAATATTTGTACATTTTTTGTAGTTTTGTATGAAAATATTTACATATATGTAATGAACGTGCTGAGTTTTTATTTTTAATAATTAAAGTAAGATTATTTTTTCCCTCACTTCCCTCATCGCTGCAACAACTATGAGACCCACTAACTGTATACACGTCTCGTGCAGCATCCCTTACCTCAGGCCTGCCGTTTATGGGTCGCAACCCAAATGACTCATCACTCCCTACGTAGTTAGAATATACATCGCGTGTGACGCAATACGGTCTCCGCACTACGTCGTTTACTACGGGTCTGAGTTATATCCATTTGGGACGCAGCCATATAAATGCGGTACGTCTCCTTTAAGAATCTGGGATTTGGGAGTGACGCGGATACGAAAGCCTGTTGATCCATTTTAGGTTTTTTTTGCAACGAAAATTTCTTGGACAACGGAAAAGTCGCTCGTTTCTTAAAGCTGGGTGTTAGGGTGCTAGTTGATCATGTATGACGTTAAACGGCAAAAAAAAGAAGGATTATCTGTTTTTTAGTTTTCTTTTTGCTCCTTTTGTTGACGTTCGTTAATTCAGTTTAAGTTTTAAACCGAACAGCAGTTTGGAGCCGATAAGGAACCGACACCATGGACTGGGGAACCGACCTGTGGGTGAGTTTAAACTAATACATCATAGGTTCTTTATGCTTTATTTTGTCTCCCTAAACCAAAAAGCATCTTTCAGGGCGAAAAAAAAAGTTTCTCTGTTTTCCCTCAAACGCTTTCAGTCTCTATGGTGAACAGCAGATATATGACTGACAAGACAAATGAGGTGTTTAATTTAGACTTTGTGTTGTAGAACTGATCCTATAGGATGCGACACCGTTAACATTCCCCTTGTGTCGTGTTGTAAACGGCTCTAACTGGGAGAGCTGATAATCCGCCTGGGGCTATGTGTGTTAAACTGGTCTGTACTGATAATAAGTCATTCTGTTCATACTGTGTTGAGTTCAGATGTAAAGTAAGAGAGACGCGGTGTTTCATGTGTAAACAGTATTAACTGTGACATCATTAACTTTATGTTGGTTATGTTGTTGATTGTCTCTCGGCCTCGTTCTATGTTTGTGTGACTGACTGTCCGTGTGTCTGACTGTCCGTGTGTCTGACTGTCCGTGTGTCTGACTGTCCGTGTTCATGTCTGTCTGTCTGTGTTCATGTCTGTCTGTCTGTGTGCATGTCTGTCTGTCTGTGTGCATGTCTGTCTGTCTGTCTGTCTTCCTGCCTGTCTTCCTGCCTGTCTTCCTGTCTGCCTGCCTGTCTTCCTGTCTGCCTGCCTGCCTGTCTGTCTGCCTGCCTGTCTGTCTGTCTGTCTGTCTGTCTGTCTGTCTGATTGTCTGTCTGTCTGATTGTCTGTCTGTCTAACTGTCTGTCTGTCTAACTGTCTGTCTGTCTGCCTGTCTCTCTGTCTGCCTGTCTCTCTGTCTGCCTGTCTGTCTGTCTGTCTGTCTGTCTGATTGTCTGTCTGTCTGTCTGATTGTCTGTCTGTCTGTCTGTCTGTCTCTGTCTGATTGTCTGTCTGTCTGTCTGTCTCTGTCTGTCTGATTGTCTGTCTGATTGTCTGTCTGTCTGATTGTCTGTCTGTCTAACTGTCTGTCTGTCTGTCTGCCTGTCTCTCTGTCTGCCTGTCTCTCTGTCTGTCTGATTGTCTGTCTGTCTGTCTGATTGTCTGTCTGATTGTCTGTCTGTCTGTCTGATTGTCTGTCTGTCTGTCTGTCTGTCTCTGTCTGATTGTCTGTCTGTCTGTCTGTCTCTGTCTGTCTGATTGTCTGTCTGATTGTCTGTCTGTCTGTCTGTCTGTCTCTCTGTCTGCCTGCCTGTCTGTCTGATTGTCTGTCTGTCTGTCTGTCTCTCTGTCTGCCTGTCTGTCTGTCTGTCTGCCTGTCTGCCTGTCTGCCTGCCTGCCTGTCTGTATGCCCCTTCAAGTATCTCTCTACCTGTTTAACTACTTGTCTGTCTGTTTGTCTCTGCCTTTCTTATTGTCCTTCTGTCTTTATCTATCTATCTATCTATCTATCTATCTATCTATCTATCTGTCTGTCTGTCTGTCTGTCTGTCTGTCTGTCTGTCTGTCTGTCTGTCTGTCATTTTGACTATGTAGCTATCTATTGTTCTGTTTCAGTATCTGTCCCTCTTTCTGTCTATCTGTTTATCCCTCTGGCTGTCTTTTTTAAACCCCTCTATCAATTTAAACAGCCAATCATCAAGCTTTTATATCTCAGTGTCCATACCTACCCATTCTTCTGTTCATCTAACATGTTCTTAAAAAAAGAGAGAAATTTCCCCATTGTGGGACGAATAAAGGTATATCTTATCTTATCCGTCTATCTTCTGCTCCATCTCTATGGCCCTCTGATTATACCCATGCTCCTCCATCCATCTATCCATCCATCCATTGATCAATCCCTCCTTTTGTCTGTCTATTCATTCATCCATCTTTTCATATGTGTTCTGCATTTCCCTGCTCTGTGTTTTGGACTTTTGACTATTTGACTGTTTCTGTTGTTTATTGTTCATTTGAAAATGAATAACCCTTTAAGCTCACTAGTCATACGGATGTTGGTTTTCCTTTGCATCATTTACAGCATAAATCTTCAGTAGATTCCACCGCTCAAAAGCAACGAAAACAAACAAACAAACAAACTTTTTGTTCATAAAGATAGAAGACAAAATATCTGTGATCCATTTAGGTTATAATCTTGAAGGAGCTTTTACAATGACCGGAAGTGCTTCAGTGTTTATGTTTTTATTGTGAGACTTTTTACAATTTCTTGGACATCTGAGAAGCTTCACACACCTGATTCACGTATCTTTAAGCTGTGGAGCCCTGTTTTTGTGTACAGTTTATTAAGAACGTCTCCGAATTATTTACTACAGTTTTCCTACATGCAGTCTGTGCAGTGCGAGTATTTGGGATGTTGTGCTCTGAAGTTAACCCTGTATCTCACATGGACCGTCCATCCTGTTCCTCTTCGGTGACCTTGCTTCTGTTTTCAAGACTTAAAGCAAAGGAAAAAAGGATGCAAATGTATTCACGGCTGAACATCTACAGTGTAAAACTGGAGCATTAGAGAGAAGCGAGTGTGGACTTTCTGACCCCGTTACACCAGTTCCCTCAGGGTTTCTGTCCTATGTCCCCTTTCCATCATGTGGCCTACTGCGACAGCCTAATTAGTTTTGCCCTAATTTTTGTGGCCAATCATCCAGTCCAGGTCCCTGTGTGGAGATTTGGTGTTACGCTGCAGATTTTTTTCTCCCCAGACAAAGAGAGATGTGTTTCTGTCTCGTGGCCTGTAGCAGGCTGAATTTCATATCATAACCATGAAAAAATCCAGTAATGCTTTTTATTTGTTGTCAAGCCTGATTACTTTGCTGGACATAACCATTCTGAGCCCCAATACAATAAGTGTAGGTTTGTGCACATGCAGACAGCACAACACAAGCAGCACTGTTTACTTACTCGCCTGTATAACTTGTGCACATCAGCAGAATTAAAGCGACGTTCGCTAGACAATACACACGAGCTAAAACGTCCTTGGCCATGAAGTTCCCTTAAAATGTAGAAGTGTAAAATATATTCAGGTTTCATGATTATATTCTATATTATATATATAGAAATATATCCAGGCACATGAATTTAAACACATTGATGTTGATTTTGTGCTGTTGTCTTTATTGTTATGATCTGATCTGATGATCCTGGGAGTACAAAACAAATTTTTTGGAATAATCTGAAAGATTCATGAGACATTGAGTAGGTTGTAGTATTCAATAACTGAATATTTATACAGTCCTGCTTAAAAAACTTAATCATTTATCAATCCAGCCTTTATTATTGCCTATTTATTGTTTCTCAGGGTCAGAGAGAACGGGGTGATACTAGGAACGTTGTTGTTGTTGTTGTTGTTTGGGTGTTAGCAGAGAAGGAGAAGCTCAGATCCATCAAGTCCATTCTCTCTGGCTGTTTTGTTTGTTGTCGCTCTGTTACTCCTGCTCGTCCGTAATATAACCCGCTCGTGAGGAAAACAATAGTAATATAATACATTGCTGGTAATCTACCTTTCAGGAGTCGTGCTAGATTTATTGAAAGAACGACTGCGTCATTTTTGTACGAATAAATATCATGGAAAATATTGTTTGCTCCAAAGATTTAAAAAAAAAAAAAAAAATGCTGTCTTTTCTGTGTGATCAGATCCCAAGGCTTTTGATCACTTGGGATTTGATCACCCCACAATTCTAGCTAACTTTTCAAGAGACTTTAAGTCTTTGTGTCAGAGCATAACGTGATGACGGTATCGGGATCGCTATTTCTCTGCCGATCCAGAGGATCCGGTTGAGTCTGCTTGTGTTTCGATGCAGCGTCCTGAGCTTCTAGTTCTGCTGGTGGGTGTCTGAGGGAGCGAGTCGGCGTGAGTCAGTGGCATGAATCAGACGGTTCACATCGAGTTGGTGTCTAAGCAATGGACCGTCTGATCGGTTTTGTATTTTTTTTTGTTTAGTCATTAAGGCTTGACTACGGCATGGCATGTGTCCAGTGTTTCCCTGTTGATCTGTTGCTATTAAAGGCAGCTCTGGACTACAGCCTACTGTGTGTGTGTGTGATTTGGCTCTCCCAGTCTCAGTCATAGTGTGTGTCTGTATTTGTATGCTCATTTTCTAAAAATGTATCACAGTAGGCTGCGTATTCAGACATGAGAGCTGTGAGTGCTAGACTGGGGCGATGTGTCAGAGAAGGGCTTGGTGTGATGCTTTGTTCACGCTTTAGTTTTTGCTCAGCAAGGGAGGGACAAGACAACGACCAGGTTAGAACCAAAATACCAGGAAGCCTGAAAGACAAGCGACTTCAGTGAGGCGGCCCTTTTTTCTTTAATTAGGCCTGAGCACTTTAAAATAGCATCAGAAACTAAATCCTGAAATTGAACGGGTTCGTCATGCTCGTTTTAGAAACTTCACTCCACTTGGCTTCACACGGCCATTGTATTGCACGACGGTTTTGTTTTATTTATTTATTTATTTTGCACGACTAAATGGGTCGTTGAGAGTGTGGGCCAGAGGAAGGAGGAGTTTAGGGCATGGACCAGCTTGTTAGGAATTTTCTTCGAACCTTTCCCCTCCCTTTTATACTGTAGTTGATTCCGGTAGCTTGTCTTTGTGTGTGTGTGTGTGTGTGTGTGTGTGTGTGTGTGTGTGTGTGTGTGTGTGTGTGTGTGTGTTTGTGTGTGATCATTTCTTGATATCACTCACGTACAGGCATGCTCACACTTGAAGCACTCCCACCAACACACTAGCCAAAAAAGGAACTGAGGAACCAGAGCTTGAAGGAGAGACTCCAGATCTTTCACTTTATTTATTTTTTTATTTTCAGACAACTTTCTGTCCGGTGAAGGAAAGTGCTTTTAATTTAATCCTTGTTTAACAAACAAGTTTTATCCTTTTCTTCTAAGTTTATGCTTTCTGCTCTGTAGGAAATAACACGCTGTGACATTCATATTTCTTTGAACCACGTTGATGTACAACAGGAAACGAGGAAGGCTTCTACTTCCTGTGACCCATCTGAGAGAGATGACTGGGCCTCAGTGCTTTTAAACAGGCTCCCGCAGTGCACCAGGGCAAGGTTAGCGTTGTCAGGAAGGCCTCCTGGTGATAAAACGGCTGAGGGTTAAGGGTTAGCAACATGCAGAGAATCTGAGGAATGTAGGACCTGGTGCAGAGGCAGATAAAATGACGCACATCATCACCGACACACATCACC